>NC_044501.1:42588738-42748738 GCF_902362185.1 Chanos chanos | reverse complement strand
TTCAGTTCTCCTTCTATTTAAGTCCTAGTGTTTGCCTTGTACTTTGTTTATCGTTGTTTGTGTATTTTGCGCACTGTCATGCTGCACCTTTTTGTTATCGGCTTTTGTTATTTGTTTGCACTGTATTATGGTCTTCATTTTAAGTAAAGCCTTCCGTTTTTTCACCTTCAACCATCGTGTCTTTGCACTTGGGTCCTGCACCACACCACCAGCCGTGACAGAACGATAGACCCAACAAGGACCCAGCAGACACTTCTGTCTCCCAGGCAGAGACGGCTCCAGCTCCTGACCTGGGTGCGGAGGGGCTCCCTCTCTCGGTAGGTTCTCCAGCCCCTAACCCGGGGGGGGAATTTTTTGGGGGGGGGCTCCCAGCCCTAGACCCAGGCACCACATGGACTGTGGTGCTGGGCCCAACCATCTCTAGGGCTGTGTCCGCTCCTGGGTCTCCTGTCTCTGCCACCCTGAATCCCCTTCAAGCAGTGACTCCGAAGGCTCCGTGGAGGGTGCGCTGCCCAGCGCGAGGAATGCGCTGCCTGGCGCACCATGGAGGGTGCGCTGCCCAGCGCGAGGAATGCGCTGCCCGGCGCACCATGGAGAGTGCGCTGCCCAGCGCGAGGAATGCGCTGCCCGGCGCACCATGGAGAGTGCGCTGCCCAGCGCGAGGAATGCGCTGCCCGGCGCACCCTGGAGGATGCGCTGCCCAGCGCGAGGAATGCGCTGCCCGGCGCACCCTGGAGGATGCGCTGTCCTGCCCTGTTCCCGAGGCCGCTTTCCCGGCCCAGGTCAGCTCCCATGCTGACGCCCTGTCCAGGTCAGCTCCCATGCTGACGCCCTGTCCAGGTCAGCTCCCATGCTGACGCCCTGTCCTGGTCAGCTCCCATGCTGACGCCCTGTCCTGGTCAGCTCCCATGCTGACGCCCTGTCCTGGTCAGCTCCCATGCTGACGCCCTGTCCTGGTCAGCTCCCATGCTGACGCCCTGTCCTGGTCAGCTCCCATGCTGACGCCCTGTCCTGGTCAGCTCCCATGCTGACGCCCTGTCCTGTTCCCGAGGCCCTTTCCCTGAACCAGCTCAGCCCTCTAGCCGACGTCGAGGCTGTTTTGAAGAGCCTGCTCCATTCCTGTTCCTGTGCCCGCTCCGGTGTCCGTTCCAGCCAACCCCTCACCTGCTCGGCCGCAGAGGGGGCCCGTCGGCTGCAGCACCTTCGGTCATCCCTCTGTGCGCCCCCCCCACCCACCCGGTCTGTTCTGGACTTTGTTTTTCTTTTGGGCCGTCTGGGAGCCGCCCCTTAAGGGGGGGGCTCTGTCACAACCTGCACCGCCATTTTGGACTTTTGTTTGACATGTCTTTGTGCTCCTGTTCTCTGTCTGTCTCCGCCCCTCACCTGTTCCCGTTTGTCTCATTATAACCTTGTTTAGTTTCTACCAATCCTGTGTTGCCCTGTTCAGTTCTCCTTCTATTTAAGTCCTAGTGTTTGCCTTGTACTTTGTCTATCGTTGTTTGTGTATTTTGCGCACTGTCATGCTGCACCTTTTTGTTATCGGCTTTTGTTATTTGTTTGCACTGTATTATGGTCTTCATTTTAAGTAAAGCCTTCCGTTTTTTCACCTTCAACCATCGTGTCTTTGCACTTGGGTCCTGCACCACACCACCAGCCGTGACAATAATAAAACTATAATCACAACCTTTATCCACTGAGTTCCTCAAAAATACATCTGCAGTTTGTTAAGAGCAGCACTGGTCACTAATAAAATGAGGGTTATTTTAGAAACACAGTATCAGACACAGGTCAAGACTTGTGTAAGAATCTCCTAAATGAAGAGTGAAATACAACAACAATTCAGAGACTCAGAGAACAGAGACACTATGAACACTCCCACTGTTAAATTCACATTATACTTCCATGTCCACTGACATAACACACACACACACACACACACACACACACACACAGACGGTGTAAATAGTAGCTTACTTATTGTTTAAGAAGCTCAGGGTTTTCCCCTCCCTCAACACTCCCTCAGTAACCACTGCTGAAGTTCTCTTAATCAACACCCTTTAACCCCCAACTGCTCCTCAATAACCACTGCTGAAGTTCCCTTAATCAACACCCTTTAACCCCAACTGCTCCTCAATAACCACTGCTGAAGTTCCCTTAATCAACACCCTTTAACCCCCAACTGCTCCTCAATAACCACTGCTGTTCCCTTAATCAACAGCCTTTAACCCCAACTGCTCCTCAATAACCACTGCTGAAGTTCCCTTAATCAACACCCTTTAACCCCCAACTGCTCCTCAATAACCACTGCTGTTCCCTTAATCAACAGCCTTTAACCCCAACTGCTCCTCAATAACCACTGCTGTTCCCTTAATCAACAGCCTTTAACCCCAACTGCTCCTCAATAACCACTGCTGTTCCCTTAATCAACAGCCTTTAACCCCCAACTGCTCCTCAATAACCACTGCTGAAGTTCCCTTAATCAACACCCTTTAACCCTCAACTGCTCCTCAATAACCACTGCTGAAGTTCCCTTAATCAACACCCTTTAACCCCCAACTGCTCCTCAATAACCACTGCTGAAGTTCCCTTAATCAACACCCTTTAACCCCAACTGCTCCTCAATAACCACTGCTGAAGTTCCCTTAATCAACAGCCTTTAAACCCCAACTGCTCCTCAATAACCACTGCTGAAGTTCCCTTAATCAACACCCTTTAACCCTCAACTGCTCCTCAATAACCACTGCTGAAGTTCCCTTAATCAACAGTCTTTAACCCCCAACTGCTCCCTGAACACGGTTCTGCAGCTGCTCACTGAACGTTAACAAAATTGTTAGCTGACGTTAATGTTAATTACATCTTTAACTTCTCCCTCTACAGACAAAGTCTTTGTCAGTCCTGTTCCATTCTCAGACAGTGATATCACTGATAAAATGACATAGAGAGATCATTCTCACAGAGCAGTACATGTAGTGGACTCAGCTCCATGCTCTATGAGAGAGAGACTGTTTGATCTACAGTGTGTGTTATGACCTCATATATATTCTCACATTTAGATCACACCTCTGCAGAGACATGCAGAGTGATGATAAGAATGAAATGACAGTATCTTTTAATTCCTGTTCCCTGTTTTAACTTTTGAAACATTTTGATAATATTTGTTTCAGCAAATATGGAAACAAGGCATGAGAAATAAAGAGTCTTCATTGAAAATACAGGGACAGTAGGTTTATGTCTCAGGAGTGACTCCTATACTCTTCTCCTGTTTGCCTGTGTATCAGCAATGCATTTTAACACTTTCATCTAGTGGTGTATATTGTAATTATATTATATTATCAGCCACCATATCCCAACAAAAAATATACTCAGATTATTGTCTGTGTGTGTGTGTGTGTGTGTGTGTGTGTGTGTGTGTGTGTCTGTGTGTGTGTGTGTGTGTGTGTGTGTGTGTGTGTGGATGATGAGGTATGAGAGGAACAGTTAAATGGAGAGAGGATGGCATGATGAGACAGTTAAATAGAGAGAGGATGGAGTGGTGAGACAATTACATAGAGAGAAGATGGAGTGGTGAGACAGTTAAATGGAGAGAGGATGGAGTGATGAGACAATTACATGGAGAGAGGATGGAGTGATGAGACAGAAAGAAATGGAGGTAAAGGAAGGACCTTTTCTGGTTACAGAGGTACTTGTTTCCAAAAAACTATAAACATTTAAACATTTTCTAAAAGAAGTCTCAGAGTCTCTCACTCTTCAGCCCTAAATACAGTGACAGTCTTTACTGAGAAATGAGAAAGAGGAAGTATTCAGAGAAGAGGAGGTTACGTGTTACTGATATTTTAACCTGTCGACAAGTGAGACCAACAGAGCACACAACTCATTTTTTGAATGTCTATTTACAGTGTGTCTCTATGACGACAATAATGATGTTCAGGCATTTTCATTTTGTTTCCTATTGATTCAACCAAAATTTCAGTGATACACGCAGCTGTCAAATATCTGATACATAATATCAGATACAGCTTTCTAGAGAATTATACACCCACAAAAAAGCCATTTAAAAATGGTTTATATATTTTATAAAGGACATTAATTGTCTATTAAATAATAATAAATCTAACCTTGAATAAATGTTTTCACTCCCCATTTCTCTCCATACAGAGATGAGATGGTTTAAAAACAATGACTGATTGTGCTTTGAGCTCTTGTCTAGTTGAGCCATGTGTGTTTAGACCACATGTGTCAAAATCCGGGTCCTGGATAGCCAGCGTCCTGCCGGTTTTTGTTTTCACCTGGTGATTTTCACTTTGAAAACAATGAATCAGAGATTGTATTTAGCAGGACCATGGCCTTCCAGGACTGGATTTGACACCCTTGGTTTAGACCAGTGTCTGTGTGGGAAGAGCTGTCACCAGTCCTCTACAGTTTACAGATACAATTCTACAAGCTCAGAGGAGACAGTAATGGACATATTCAGTAAATATATAAATCAGTGACATACTTCTCTACACTTTTTACCCTTTATTCAGGTGGTGCTAACACAACTTTTGACCTGTATCAGGTGCTGTGTTTCTGACAAAACCTTTATTTTGTCAATGATGACCAATGCTAGTCAATAATCCCTCCCTCTCTCTCACTCTCTCTCTCTCTCTCTCCTCACTCTCTCTCTCTCTCTCTCTCTCTCTCTCACACACACACACACACAGACACACACACACACACACACGCACACACACACACACACACACACACACACAGAGTATCCAGTACTGCAGCTAGAATGCTGAAAAACAGGAGTGACAGATTACAACATAGAACTGAACAGCAGTAGTAGATGGAAGTCTGTCATTAACATCCAGGTAATGATGTGACTGAGACAGTAAGAAAATGAGAAAGACATTATTTACACAGCCACACATATAATGGACTGAACACACTATGTGTTATTTTTTATTTTAATTTCTCTGTATTTTTCCTTTAACTGTGTTTTATCCTTTAGTATTGGGGAACACAACACAAACATACATACAGAGAAATTCAGAGCACAGCAGACAAGTTTTTCCTCTGAATGTTTATGCTGATTTGGACCAAATGTTCTCATAATGAAGCAAAAATCAGTTAAAAAGTCAGTTAAAAAGATGTGAGCAAATGAGGATGTGTGAGAAGGACAGTTCAAAGACAAGAGAGAGAGCGAGAGAGAGAGAGAGAGAGAGAGAGAGAGAAAGAGAGAGAGAAAGAGAGAGAAAGAGAAAGGGGGGGGGGGTGAACACAGATGAGGGCTGTGTGGTGACTGTAGTTTATCGAGAGTCCTATAGATTATAAATATATATTTAATAGAGGTTTCTGAGTGTTTCTATCATTAGCCCTAAATATAGTGACAGTCTTTACTAAGAAACGTCACAAGAAAGAGGAAGTATTCAGAGAAGAGAGGAACATGTGGTACTGATATTTTAACACAGAAACCTTAAGAAATGGGTCACACTGACATAAGTGTGAACAGCTCAACTAGCAAACTACAAATCTCGCAAAACTTTTTTTATGGTGTCTCTTAGGTTACGGGAATGGAATTCTCGTATTTTTATGTGAGTTTTGTATTGATAGGATGAAATTATCCAGTTGATCATTAATGGTTAAGGGATTGTGTTTTGTCATATGGGCCTTTAACAGCCAAACTGTGATATTAACATCCTTAATGACTTGATGCTGCAGTTTATTGTTAAAGTCAGATTGACTAATATATTTATTAAATAGGTCAATTTAATGTCCCCTAAACAAAGTAACTACATCACATAGAGGACTGACAGTTTTAAACTGTTCAGTATGTCAGACATAAACCTGACATCATGGGTCTGTGTGAGTGAGAAAATGTAGGTGAGGAGGGTATAAGGTCATTAAACAGCTCCTCCTACACTCACTGGTATATATATATAAATATATATACCAGATATATCTAACCCAGTGTTTATATATAAACACTGGGTTAGAGGAAGTGAATAAACTGTTCAATCGTTTGTTCAGAGAAGACATGAGACACTCCGGACCTTAAATCTCCCACTGACAAATTCTCTCACTGATACGTAGACATCAGAGCACTGTCTCACTGCAACATGACGTATCATTGATACTATATTCAGTTTATGGCTCTGGAGTTGGACTTGATTGAATGTCATAGAGAAAACACATCTCTGTAAAAAAGTCACCAATAAAGGCTATAGGTTGCCCTCTCAAAAAGCAAACGAGTTATTTCTCCCTTAACCCTCTGGAGTCTGAGGCCTGTCAGCCACTGTTGAGGTAGTCTGACATGCCTTGACATTTTTATATATTTCACCTATCCAAAACATTGATCCCAAAGTGTTGCATATGCTTATATTCACCACAAACTCAGCACCAGTAATCTGAGAGCAGTAAGAATTTCATTAATCTATTTTTTGTTTAAATCAACTTTAAACATACACTTTTCAAAAACCTGTTTTCAGAGGTGCTGAGATATTGTAAAAAACACATTATAAACCTTTCTGGCCAAGACTTTTGAGCTCTGAACCATGTAAACACAGGTGTTGGCTACACATAGGTGAGAAAAGCATTCAGAAATTTCATGTTGTTTGACCACTAAAGTCTTATGTGTGTGCGTGTGTGTGTGAGTGTGTCTGTGTGTGTGTGTGTGTGTGAGAGAGAGAGAGAGAGAGAGAGAGAGAGAGAGAGAGAGAGAGTGAGTGAGAGAGAGAGAGAGAGAGAGAGAGAGAGAGAGTGAGAGAGAGGGAGGGATTATTGACTAGCATTGGTCATCATTGACAAAATAAAGGTTTTGTCAGAAACACAGCACCTGATACAGGTCAAAAGTTGTGTTAGCACCACCTGAATAAAGGGTAAAAAGTGTAGAGAAGTATGTCACTGATTTATATATTTACTGAATATGTCCATTACTGTCTCCTCTGAGCTTGTAGAATTGTATCTGTAAACTGTAGAGGACTGGTGACAGCTCTTCCCACACAGACACTGGTCTAAACCAAGGGTGTCAAATCCAGTCCTGGAAGGCCATGGTCCTGCTAAATACGATCTCTGATTCATTGTTTTCAAAGTGAAAATCACCAGGTGAAAACAAAAACCGGCAGGACGCTGGCTGTCCAGGACCCGGATTTTGACACATGTGGTCTAAACACACATGGCTCAACTAGACAAGAGCTCAAAGCACAATCAGTCATTGTTTTTAAACCATCTCATCTCTGTATGGAGAGAAATGGGGAGTGAAAACATTTATTCAAGGTTAGATTTATTATTATTTAATAGACAATTAATGTCCTTTATAAAATATATAAACCATTTTTAAATGGCTTTTTTGTGGGTGTATAATTCTCTAGAAAGCTGTATCTGATATTATGTATCTGATATTTTACAGCTGCGTGTATCACTGAAATTTTGGTTGAAATCAATAGGAAACAAAATTAAAATGCCTGAACATCATTATTGTCGTCATAGAGACGCACTGTAAATAGACATTCAAAAAATGAGTTGTGTGCTCTGTTGGTCTCACTTGTCGACAGTTTAAAATATCAGTAACACGTAACCTCCTCTTCTCTGAATGCTTCCTCTTTCTCATTTCTCAGTAAAGACTGTCTCTGTATTTAGGGCTGATGAGTGAGAGAGTCTGAGACTTCTTTTAGAAAATGTTTAAATGTTTATAGTTTTTTGGAAACAAGTACCTCTGTAACCAGAAAAGGTCCTTCCTTTACCTCCATTTCTTTCTGTCTCATCACTCCATCCTCTCTCCATGTAATTGTCTCATCACTCCATCCTCTCTCCATTTAACTGTCTCACCACTCCATCTTCTCTCTATGTAATTGTCTCACCACTCCATCCTCTCTCTATTTAACTGTCTCATCATGCCATCCTCTCTCCATTTAACTGTTCCTCTCATACCTCATCATCCACACACACACACACACACACACACACACACACACACACACACACACACACACAGACAATAATCTGAGTATATTTTTTGTTGGGATATGGTGGCTGATAATATAATATAATTACAATATACACCACTAGATGAAAGTGTTAAAATGCATTGCTGATACACAGGCAAACAGGAGAAGAGTATAGGAGTCACTCCTGAGACATAAACCTACTGTCCCTGTATTTTCAATGAAGACTCTTTATTTCTCATGCCTTGTTTCCATATTTGCTGAAACAAATATTATCAAAATGTTTCAAAAGTTAAAACAGGGAACAGGAATTAAAAGATACTGTCATTTCATTCTTATCATCACTCTGTGTCTCTGTAGAGGTGTGATCTAAATGTGAGAATATATATGAGGTCATAACACACACTGTAGATCAAACAGTCTCTCTCTCATAGAGCATGGAGCTGAGTCCACTACATGTACTGCTCTGTGAGAATGATCTCTCTATGTCATTTTATCAGTGATGTCACTGTCTGAGAATGGAACAGGACTGACAAAGACTTTGTCTGTAGAGGGAGAAGTTAAAGATATATATATAAATATAAGATAAAAGATATAAGATAAATATATATTTAATAGAGGTTTCTGAGTGTTTCTATCATTAGCCCTAAATATAGTGACAGTCTTTACTAAGAAACGTCACAAGAAAGAGGAAGTATTCAGAGAAGAGAGGAACATGTGGTACTGATATTTTAACACAGAAACCTTAAGAAATGGGTCACACTGACATAAGTGTGAACAGCTCAACTAGCAAACTACAAATCTCACAAAACTTTTTTTATGGTGTCTCTTAGGTTACGGGAATGGAATTCTCGTATTTTTATGTGAGTTTTGTATTGATAGGATGAAATTATCCAGTTGATCATTAATGGTTAAGGGATTGTGTTTTGTCATATGGGCCTTTAACAGCCAAACTGTGATATTAACATCCTTAATGACTTGATGCTGCAGTTTATTGTTAAAGTCAGATTGACTAATATATTTATTAAATAGGTCAATTTAATGTCCCCTAAACAAAGTAACTACATCACATAGAGGACTGACAGTTTTAAACTGTTCAGTATGTCAGACATAAACCTGACATCATGGGTCTGTGTGAGTGAGAAAATGTAGGTGAGGAGGGTATAAGGTCATTAAACAGCTCCTCCTACACTCACTGGTATATATATATAAATATATATACCAGATATATCTAACCCAGTGTTTATATATAAACACTGGGTTAGAGGAAGTGAATAAACTGTTCAATCGTTTGTTCAGAGAAGACATGAGACACTCAGGACCTTAAATCTCCCACTGACAAATTCTCTCACTGATACGTAGACATCAGAGCACTGTCTCACTGCAACATGACGTATCATTGATACTATATTCAGTTTATGGCTCTGGAGTTGGACTTGATTGAATGTCATAGAGAAAACACATCTCTGTAAAAAAGTCACCAATAAAGGCTATAGGTTGCCCTCTCAAAAAGCAAACGAGTTATTTCTCCCTTAAAGAGCCATCAAAATTAAAAAAGAAAGAAAAGACACTTACAGAGCAGCACATGTAGAGGACTGAGCTCCATGCTGTGAGAGTGAGAGACTGTTTGATGTGAACTGTGTGTTATAAACTCTTCCTGTGTTTGATCTTTGAGAGCTCTTCAGAGAGAGAGAGAGAGAGAGAGAGAGAGAGAGAGAGAGAGAGAGAGAGGAGAGGAAGAGGGAGAGAGAGAGAGAGAGAGAGAGAGAGAGAGAGAGAGAGAACAGATCATATGAACAGAAAAACATGAGTAATGGGAGGGGTTACATCTTATTTAAATCTCTCTCCTGTCAGTTTCAGTGATGAGAATCTACTAAATCGTACAGCAAGAAAATGCTGGACCATTTAGAACAGAAAGTGCAAAAATGACAGTTTATTAAACGATTATTATCACAGACTAAGAATTAAAGATTCATCATTAGTAATTAGGGGATCACAGTGAAAGAGAATGGCCTTTGACCATTTTAATGTGACAGCTCTCTCATTGAATTATCTGAAATATAAATGCAGTAGTGAGTGTAAAATAACATTTTGATAAAATGAGTTCCGTTTTCATATGAAAACTATTAAAATGTAGTTTCTCTCTCACACTCTGCTGAATACTTGAGTGAATCAAAAGTAGAAAAGACTAGTTAACACTTCCTCCCATCCCCTCATTGGTCTAAAGCCCACACGACTAAAATAGAACAGAAGCCAGACCACAAACTCACACCTCTAGACTGTTCTCATAACTCAGACATATAAGTGCGGTGGTTGGTACTTAGTGTGAGCATGTTTGTGTGTGTGTGTGTGCGTGTTGTGTATGCGTGCGTGTGTGTGTGTGTGTGTGTGTGTGTGTGTGTGTGTGTGTGTGTGCGTGTGTATGCATGGGTGCGTGCGTGTATGCGCGCGTGTGTGTGTGTGTGTGTGTGTGTGTGTTACGTGTGCCTCTCTGTGCATTTGTTTTCTTTGCGTTTTGTTTTCCTCTCTCTCTCTCTCTCTCTCTCTCTCTCTCTCTCACTGCACTCTCCTGATGCATATATCCAGCTGTGGCGCAAATGTTGTGCCCTTTAAAAACATGCATTGCAGAGTTAGGAGGAAATGTTTAAAAAAATAATGTTTTACATGCTTGAACTGAACGTTTTAGTAGTGTTGTTAAATAAGCTGTGCTCACTTTAAAAATCTTTAAGTATGTGTGACAACATTGGCAGTGGCCAGGATCTTTTGAGGAAAAAAAAAAAAACATAACAAGAATGAAAAAAGCAATGAGGAAACATGTTAAAAGAAAACTTGTTGTAGAACTGGGCCTTTATTAAAAAGTTGCCTGCAAAGAAGGAGCTGCCACGAGAGTGTCTTTCTAGGGGTGCAACACAGAGCAGCCGTCAATCTCCATCTGTCCCGCCTTCCCAGTCCGGTCGTTACTGTGGTGAGGGCAAAGGGCCCAGAGAGGGTGTTTTGTTTTTTTTTTTTTTTTTCTTAGGAATGCAATTATACAAAGTCTTTATTCTTTTTTTTTGCCATGTGGCATTGGCTCAGGGTGCTCCGTTTTGTTTTTCTTTTTCAAACCTGCGTGAGGATTTCACAAGAAGTCAAGGAAACT
Source organism: Chanos chanos (assembly GCF_902362185.1). NCBI lineage: Eukaryota > Metazoa > Chordata > Actinopteri > Gonorynchiformes > Chanidae > Chanos > Chanos chanos. The sequence continues at coordinate 42,737,674 of NC_044501.1, read as the reverse complement.
TCTCAGAACATTACAGTCTCACCATATGTTCTCTCTGTTGCTCAGTTTTACAAGGGTTGATAGAGGTCAAGTCCCCATTTTTGGAGGAACTGCTGTCCCTGCTCATGACCGTTGGCACGGAAACAGGTGCCGCGAGCAGGAACACGGCTGGCCCTGTCGCCATGGTGATCTCCTTGCTTCTCCAGGAAGCAGAGGACAGAGGAGTGAAGATGGAGGTGGATTCCAAAATGTATGTACCCCAGACACTTACTGAAGTCAGTTCAAATCTTACCACAGGAGCGGTGTGGTATTTCCCTCCCGCAAAAGAATTTGTGTTAAATTGAAATGAGAGATTTTTGTATTGACAGGCAGTTTTGGAAGAGACCGCTCTCTCCTCAGCTGTATCTTTAAGAGTTTGTCCTCTTCTCCTGTAGCTCTGAGGTGAAAAGAACAGGATCAAGCTCTGGGTGGCTGGTTGATTGGCTGGAACTCCTTGACCCTGAGGTGACCTCTGTATGCCCAGACCTCCAGCAGAAGCTTCTTTTTGCCCTAAACAAGGTAAACAGTTCTTGAATGTTTGTGTTTGTGTGTGTGTTTTTGTTTGCGTGTGTGTTTGTGTGTTTGTGTGTTCCAATCAGGATTGGAGTGCCCCCTCTCTCCCGACCAATCAGAGAAGACCTAAATTTAAAGACGCCTGTTTTGAGATGTGCAGATTGCTATTTTGCTTTAACTCCTTGTGCCTTTGTGTTTCTTACTGTTTACAAACTTGCCTTGTATCTTGTTCGATTTTGGATCATTTACTGACTTCGTTACTGGATCGTGTCTTGGTTTTGGTTGCTCCCGACATGTAAGTAGGGGGATCCCCACGCTAGTATTCCACTGTGTATAGGGATTAGGTTAGAGGCAGGAGCCACTTGTGTATGTTTTGTTTTGTAAGTAGTCAGTGTAGTTAGGTTTTGTTTGGCTCTGCCATCCTTTGGTTTGTGTGTGTGTGTGTGTGTGTGTGTGTGTGTGTGTGCTTCAGTGAGGGTTAGGGCTGTTTTGTTTTGCTTGTTTCTTTTCGTTGGCACCGTCTGCGGTTCTCTCTCCCCCATTCCCCTGTGTTATTACTATTGTAAATATTTTGACCGTATCTGTAAATATCCTTCCGTAATTTTTGTACATTGCTCCTGTGTCTGTGATTTTTTTTGTCGTTGCACCGTCCCAAACTAGCACTGGTAGTGGAATACGTTTATGCTGTGTCGCTTACACATACGCCTAGACACCATTTCACACCTGAGGCATAACAGTGTGTGTGTGTGTGTGTGTGTGTGTGTGTGCCAGGTGCAGGGTCTGTGGGTACGTGCATACATATGCATTTTATTTTGATGCAACGCTTCTGTTGAAATGTCCTGTCTGGACTCAACTGTTGGATATTTCCATTGTCTCTTTGAGTACCTCTGTTAAAGACTTAAAACTCTTAGCATAAGCCGTTACTCAATAAATTCTTACCATAAAAAACGAACTCCAGTGAACAGAAGGTTCTGTAGAGTGGCCTCTTTTGTAACTTAACTGACTGAAGAACTGACAGAGAGTCGTTCTGTGAGAAAAAATGGTCTTTTTTTTTTTTTTTTTTTCTTTTTGAGTGATTTGAACTGAGGTGAGTTTTTTTTTTTTAAGATATCAGTAGGGGGCAGTGTAGATTGTTTTTGAAGATGAGATGAATCATCTTAACTGAAGCTGGGACCAAAACAGAGGCCTGTTCTCTACAGAGAGAGGGGGTGATGAGGGTGTAAAAGAAGGAGAAGATGTGAGTGGAGGTGATGAGGAGAAATGATGAGGAGTTTAATATAAACATACAGATCACCGGGAGGTTTTCTCCTATGAGTCACAGCACTGTAGACTAGACAGTAATGACCTGGTCTAGATGAGGATTTCTCCACTGTATCTTATTCATGGACTCATTACACTGACCAGTGATTCTGACTGAACCAACAGATTAATGAGTGATGTAAAGACATAAAGAACAGTCAGCAGTAAATTACAGTGAAAGCATGTGACAGCAGCAGCATGTATTGATAGGCAGAGGCAAACTCTCTCAATACATTTAAAACAAGACTAAAGACTTATCTATTTTCTCAAACGTATACATAATTTAATTTTTATTTGACTTTGTTATAGACATGTAAAGCCCTTTGAGACTATAAATTGATATTGGGCTCTAAATAATAGTAATAATAATAATAATAATAATAATTATACTATTATTATTATTATTATTATTATTATTAAAACCTGTATATTTTGATAACTGCAGTACTGTTCAACTAAAGAGTTTCAGGTCAAACCAAAAAGCTCCTTAATGACGAAGAGACTTATATGCCTCTCACTGAATGTCAAAGAATGTTTTGGAGGGTTCTAGAAAGATGTTTAGAAAGAAACTGTAAACACAGATCCTGGTCCAAATGCACCAATTCCAGAAACTCATAAACTTGTGTCTCAGCAAAGTATATTAGCATCATGTTACCTACTGTATTGATGGAAAACTACTCTGAGAGAGAAATTAGACGGAGTAGAAGTATCTGTGTCAGATTTAAACAAAGGGTAAGTGATTAAAAGATAGCCAATCACTGTATGACAAGACAGAAGGAGGGTGGATTATAAAATGATTGCGTGAGAGCAAAAGAGGAGAGAAAATGACAGAGAAGTGAAGACCTAGTCCATGTGAGTGGTTCACCGATTTGGACTCACTAGAGTTCAAAGAACAGGCTCGTGTCTTTACAGCTTTTAAGCGGGTTTGTTGTTGTCAATATAGCTTAGAAAATAAGCAAATGACTTATTTTGGGTGTGAACACACAAACAGAGAGAGAGAGAGAGAGAGTGAGAGAGAGAGAGAGAGAGAGACATAAGGACAGAGAGACAGGGAAACAGAGACACAGAGACACAGAGACACAGAGACACGGAGACACAGAGACACAGAGACATGGTTCTTTTTGAGCAGACAGTGAGTGGTGATGGAATCGGCCATGTTTTGGGCACTTACTCCTTTAAGTTTTTCCTGCTACTTTGGGAGTCAAATCAGCATCTCCCTGATGAACACAGACTCCTTCATGGCCAACGCGATTCACATGGAAACATCACACACACACACACACACACACACACACACACACACACACACACACTACCTTTTCCATTTGACTCTGACCACATACTTCAGGCCAACACCTTGACAATGACAAATCCTGAAGACCCAGCTATTCCACCCATACTGTTTGGCAGGACAGGGTATGAGGAGAACATGGCCTGGGGCGTTAGACAGATCTGTTTTCATTCCATCCATCCAGAGATTTTAGGTTTTTACAAACCCTACCAGGCAGACATAGTCCTGCCAGTTACATACTGATAGTAAAAGGAGTCATTTCTTTTTACTTTTAAAACACGAGAAGCCCAATCACATAAAAATGAGAGAAGCAATGTTTATCATTATATATGGAACTAACTATGAAATGAATGGATGAGTAAAACAAGACATAACAGTATGTTTATATGCATTTTGATTCATACTAAAATAATGAATAATATTTATAGCAATGTATACTTTCACAAAAAAGTGCAGGTAAGCTAAACAGAGTTAGTAAAAAGGTTTATTTTATTAATTTATTTATTTTAAACCTGTACACCTTGAAATGAAATTAACTCAATTTATCTATAAAATAACATTTTATTCAAAATGCATTGAAATTGGAAGTGATAGAAAGTGATAGACATTTTACTAAATTATATAGATATTTCAATGTGCATGTAGATGGAAACTGAAATACATGACTGAAATACTTGATTGAAAATGTTGGTGAGAATTTTATTCTTACACCATTTCATGATTATCACTTACTAACTCACAAGAGAGCTATAAAATAAAAGCTGTCTTATATGCACAAATATTCAAAAAGAAAGATGCATAATATATGGGTTTTTATCAGCAATGAGAAAGAAATAAATATATACAGCACTAAACATTTGAAACCTTAAGAAATCAGAAAGGTAAATTAAAGAGTAAAGAGTCTTTCTTTTCAAGCATATCAGTGCACTTTCTCTTTTCCCTTTAAAATGTGACTCCTGCAGAACCATTAATGTTATAAACATCAGATTAAATATTTTACAGGAATGGAAAAGTCTCAGATTCCTCATAGTCTTTCACTGTCCATTCGTCATAGTGTCTGGAGAAATTACTCTATACTGCCTCTGTGGTCATACAGAGAATTACATAATAATCTTGTAAATGAGAGATTATGAAGTTTCTATGGCTGCATACGGTCTCTTGTCCTCATCAGACTGTGCTGTAAAACACACACATAAACAAGACAAATTAATCATTTGAACCTTGAGACCTCGAATCTTTGCATTACATTTTAATGTTGTTGTTTTTTTTTTTCTCTTTCCTTTTTCAGCATTCAGCTTTTATCAGGGTGTTATAAGAAAAACAGATCATTCATTCAGAGTTTTGAGATCAGACAAATGAACTTCTGTAGTCAGACTGAGAGAGTTCTCACCTCCAGCCCTCCAGCATTTAACCCCGATCACAATGGTCACCAGCAGATATGGAGAAAGTACCAGTAGAGAACAGAGCAGTCTGGGGAGAGACAGGGAGGCTTCTGGACATGGGAGTGAACACACAAACAGAGAGAGAGAGAGAGAGAGAGAGAGAGAGAGAGAGAGAGAGAGAGAGAGAATGAGAGAGACCTCATTACAGGAGCCAGATTTGAGTTTAAACTTGAGACTTATTTTTGGCTTATGTTCAGTGGCCTTTGGCCTGAGACTTTTATTTTGACATTTACCACAAGACACCTTATCAGTGAAGATGGTGTCTTCCATGTGCACAGGTAGAACCTCGTAGTTTAGACACTGGAAGACGCTGATGAACCAACAACTTTTTTACCACTTACATTCTTTACCGCTTCTTCACTCATATACTACACTCTCCTACACTTCTACACTTCTACAAACTCAGTTTAATATGCTGTTTTGAAAGCTCTATACATTTTTGGAAACCTTGGAAAACCCCTTTTTTTGATTACTTTGGAATTTTGATTTAAACCACAGTGATTCACCTGCCTGCTCACCTCTCTCCCACTATCACTGAACACAGGTATGACTCACAGCTGAACACAGTGTTTATAAAAAAGCAGCGTCTAAAACTGGATTAAATTTTTTGGTCATTGCACTCATATTATTTGCAGTCATTTACATCTGCACATGAAAGCATACGCATACAAGCACAGTGATTAGTAATATACAGTACACATACACAGTGATTAGTTATACACAATACACATACACAGTGATTAGTAATACACAGTACACATACACAGTGATTAGTAATACTCAATACACATATACAGTGATTAGTAATACACATAGAGATCTGAAGTATCCCAGCACTGATACAAGATGTATTTCTCACCTCTGACAGTGACTCTGACAGTGATCCAGCTCTTTGGTGACTCTCCTCTCTCTGGGTGTTTACACCAATACAGACCCTCATCTGACTTTGAGACAGTAAGGATGGTCATCTCTCCTGTAGTCTGATTCTGGAGGACTAATCCATCTTTATAGAAATCAGCTCTGAGGTCTGAGGAGGTGTTTCGATATCTACAGCGCAGAGTCAAAGTATCTCCCTCAGTAACAGGATGGACAGGACTCTCCAGGGTAACATTACCACCTGTTCATAACACAGTTACACTGAATGTGGAGATATAATAATGATTGTAATCAAAATATTAGATCTCAAATGTAAAAATATATCTGCTTTCATGTAGAAATTATATGTGGTTTGTCTCATTTTAACAGATACATTATCATCAATGTGTATCGGCAAAGATTTTGTGTCTTTCTCAATTTTTACCATGTATCACAACACTATACAGAAATTTGTTCATACAAGAAACAAAGGGATATTTGCCTATAAAGAGAATGAATAATATTTTACTAAGGCTGTTACGTGTGGTGCACTGTGTGTTTTATTTGTGCGTCTTGTTTCGTTTGCGTCTCTCTCCCTCTCTCTCTCTCTCTCTCTCTCTCTCTCTCTCTCTCTCTCTCTCTAGGTACCCAGCTGTGGCGGGGCTGGCAATACCCTCTGGCCTGACGTTGTGCCCCGCCCCCCCCTCCTGTTCGACCAACCAGGGAGGGAGTGTCCCTTGTGGTTTAGCCAACCAGACATGGAGCGCCAACATTTGAAGATACTGGATGTCTGGGGGAGGGGGGGGGGAGATTTCGATCTCGATGTTGCCTTTTGCCTTCGTGGGTTTTTGTTATTATTACAAACTTGCCATTCTGTACTCGACCCTGAATTTCCGTTTATTGACTCTGTTTGTGGATTGCGCTCTGGCTTTGGTGTTTTGGTTATCGCGGGGAGAAGGACAGGTAAGGAAGGGGATCTCCGCGGTAGTGTTAACGCTGTATAGGGATAGGTTAGAGGCTTGTGCCACTCTTGTGTTTCTGTTACTAGTTAGCATAGTCAGGTTTCCTTTGGCTCTGCCACTTTTTTGTTTTGTAGTTCAGTGTGTTTTTTTTTCAGTGTAGACAGTCAGGGTGGTTTTTGTTTTACTAGTTTCATTTCTTTGGCACCGTCTATCATACTCTCCCACATTCGTGTGTTTTTGTGTGTGTTTGTAAATATTTTGTAAATATCACTTTGTAAATATTCCAAATATATCGTGCACTTTCTTTTACACTAATTCGCCGCGTCCGTGTTTTCCTCCCCCATCACACTGTCTCAAAACCAGCACAGGTGGTGGGTTCCTTTATGCTACGTCCTCCTACATACCCCTAGACACCACACTCCACCGGGAACGTAACAAAGGCACATGTAGGGGAAGCAACTGTTGAGACTCACTGGTCACTGTTATGTTGAGAGGATTACTGTTCTCTCCAGAGTCAGACTGACACCAGTACACTCCACTGTCTGATGACTGGAGGGAGCTGATGCTACATGTAGATCCTGTTACTGATCCCCAGTCTGATGAACAGTCTGACACCTCTCCATTATCTGTGTATCGTCTCACTGTCCATCCAGTAGAGTTACTCTGTACCTCACAGCTCAGTGAGAGAGAATCAGATGTAAAGTGTTGAGTTGTGTTGGGACTGATGATCAGAGAGGCTGGAGGAGACAGAGCTGAGACACAGAGAGACAGAGTTTGAGCTCACATTTGTTCAGGCTTTGAGATCAGAAACAGGTGCTGGGAGAAAATGTTAATACTCCATCGTTAACAGTTTCCTTAACAGGGAGGGAAAACACAACCATAATAAAATACTTTTCCAAATAAACATACTCTGCACACATAAACTCCTGTGTGTTTAAGACCAGCAGGGCTGAGGGTGTAGGAGCCTCCAGCTCCTCTGCTGCTGTCTGAGAGGAGTTCTACAGAGTTAGAAGGAACCCTGGGTAACCCATCTCTGTAGGGAATGACTCTGTACCAGAGGAATGTCCAGCCTGTAGAGGAGTCTTTAACCTCACAGCTCAGAGTCACTGAGTCTCCTTCAGTCAGCCACATCTTTGGAGAGACACTCATAACTTATTGGACTTTTCTGTGCTGATGAATATAAACAGATTGGGTTTTTTTTTCACAGTTGTGGTGAGCTGTGTCTTCTCGAAGATGAAAAATCTAAGCAGTTATGCTATTGATGGTATATGATTGATATATCAATTTTATAAAACAGCATAAAATAAACTGGTGGAGGTGAGACATTCTGTTATTGTGCTGTTGGAGAAAAGTAGAATGTAAGTGTTGTTACACTACTTTCTCTCAGACATATCAGACCACTGCATGAAAACCAATCTAAAAAGAAAATCTAAACAAACGAACAAAAAATGACCAATACCTAGTTTCATCAATGCAGTTCTAAACATCACTGTTATGCTGCAGTGTCAAAGACTTGAAAAAAAAATAATAGTTTGGTGTTGTTACGGCTGTGGTGTTGGGGTGTGTGTATTTATCTCTCCATGTCTCTCTCCAGGCACCGCCCTACCCTGTCCTCATTGTCGCCATGAATGGTTAGCAGCGGCGGTGCTTAATTGTTCACTGGAACCGGCTGTTTTAAAAGTCCTGGGGAGACCGATAGACGGGGCCAGTGGGCCAGACGGCAGGGTTAACGCTGTGTGTGTGCGCGTTTGTGTCTCGTAACAGGAATATATCGCTGTGTGTGTTTTATCTCTGTGTGTATATTGCCTGCTTACAGCAGTTACGCTGTGTGTTTAATTCGGATGACGTGATTAAATAGATTTTAATATTACTTTTGGTGTTGTTTTCACCCTTTTCTTTCTCTTTTCTTGACTTAATAAATTCACAACCCACATATTTCTGTTTTCCATGTATCTGTTTGAGTTTTTTTGTTGTCCCACAAAAATCCACAGTCCCTATATTTAATTCGTGGGGACGTAACAGGTGTGAATGACCTTTCCCTGACCTTACAATTAACACACTCCTTTCTGCTGTTTAATTTCTGTATAATAATAGTGTGTGTGTATTGTTACAGTGTCAGCAGACATATCAGAGAAACAAGAATAAACCAACTGACTACAGGAAATCCTCAGACAATCAAACAGAGAAACAAAAACAAAAAAACAAAAACTTCTGGATTCACCAGCACAGAGTTACACATAGGAGATATATTATACAATTATAGATTTGAGAGAAAACATTTGGGAGGAAATATCTCTCCAAGAACTCAAAACTACCAAATAATGTGCTCTTTTCATACAATACACTGATCACTCACCTCTTACACTTACAAAAACAGAGTTACTTCTCTCTGAGGTTGTTGGTCTGTAATCACTCTCTCCCTGACACCAGTACTGATCCTGGTCAGTTACAGAAGCTGCTCTGATGGTCAATGTGTCTCCACTTATAGTGGAACCATTGGACTGAGACACTGCAGTCTGAGTGCTGCCTTTATACCACTTATATGTCCAGTTCCTCCCAGACTCTATCACACACTTCAGACTGACTGTCTCTCCAGAGTAAACAGGACTCCAGTTTGGAGTTATGGTCAGTGTAGTTTTGGGGTGTGCTTTAGTTTAAAGGAAAAAAATTAATTCATTGGGTGTATAGTTTCTAATACATTAAAAAAGCCATTAAAAGCAGAAGAATTTATCAGTCATAACTGTGAAATGCCGTCCACTGAAATGTGTTTTTCTATACATCAAAACCAGTCACATTCTGTTTTAGGGTTCATTGATGACCCCTCAGTATGGTGACAGTGACGCAGGATAAGAGGAAACATTTAAAACGTTCACCTCTTAGTTTCTCAACTTTAAAATAAAACATTACCTTAAAATCTTTAGTTTAGTTTACTGATGAGATGTAATGCAGCATCTCAAAAATCTCTCCATCAGAAAAGATTCTGAACAAAACTCACCTCTCACAGTCAGATTAACAGATTTACTGGGTTGTGAGGATGTGGGTCTATTGTCTCTCTCTCCCTCACACCAGTACTGATCCTCATCAGATTCAACAGCTCCTCTGATGGTCAGTGTGTCTCCATTTACAGTGTGATGTCCAGATGTAGACAATCTAATGTGAAAACTGCCTTTATACCACTTATATCTCCATCCACTTTCAGTCTTTATCTCACACTTCAGAGTGACTGTCTCTCCAGTGTACACAGTGGTCTCTGGATTTACTGTCAGTGTAGCTGTTGGTGAGTCTAAGGAAATGAGGAGAGGCAAAGAGGAATAGTTAACAGGTATAGTAAAGTTTATAGAAAGAGGAATGGAACAGATTCATTCACAGTTTGTGGTTTGTCTGAGAACTATCATAACTGGGAAAAAAGGTTGCCATAAAACAATCTGCTTGGGTGATATTACTCCGTCATTCAAAATGGATAAAGATTATGAAAAGAGTGGTATTTGTGTAACCTCAGAACATGTCACATTGAGACTGACACTCCCACAGTCTTGGCAAATAATGAGACACACATCTTGGAGTCTCTCTCTCTCTCTCTCTCTCTCTCTCTCTCTCTCTCTCTCTGTCTGTCTCTCTAAGTAAACAAATAAATAAATCAAAGTAACTACAGTAAAATAAATCAATATTAGGATTTAGAACCTATAGGATTCATAGGTAAATTATCATTATCATACACTATTATCTCCATCAATACTTTTTTCAGTATGAGAATTGGTTCTGTAATGTAGCAGGCAGCATTTCTCTCCTTTATTCCTCTGTCCTGTACATTACTCACACAAACAGTACTAAGAGACAGAGAAATGTGTAATTTATCACAGATATAACACCCTATATACACCCATCCAGTCTACACAGGACTCTCTGCTTCTACAGTCAGTGTTGGTCTGTGTAAGGCTGTGCATATGGATGATAAATGTTATGATAAATATTATAATACTGTAGTGTGTGATAACATGACATGACAGTGTTTATTTATTTATTTATTTTTGTTTGGTCAGATATCACTTTACTTCAAACAGGCTTATGTAGAAATTCAGATTGTAATTATATTTGTAATAATACTTATTCCTTAGTGTTTTTCATAACAATTTTCATTCTCAGAAGTCTCTGGAAACACCTTCAGGTTCTGTGTTAAGGACAATGGTTTCCTTACGTTTCTGCAAATTCTTACATGGAGGTAAATTTTTGCTCAATGTATTCAGTCTACTATTAGAAATGCAAATAAATAAACAAATCACAAAATCACTGGAATCTGAGAGTCTGTATCACACAAGTTACTCATCTCTCACAGTCAGAGTGACAGGACATGTTACACACATATCCCAGAGTATCACACACTTTACTCACCTCTCACAGTCAGAGTAACAGATTCGCTGGGTTGTGAGGATGTGCGTCTGTTTTCTCTCTCTCCCTTACACCAGTACTGACCCTCATCAGATTCAACAGCTCCTCTGATGATCAGTGTGTCTCCATTTACAGTGTGATGTCCAGATGTAGACAATCTAATGTGAGAACTGCCTTTATACCACTTATATCTCCATCCACTTTCAGCCTTTATCTCACATTTCAGAGTGACTGTCTCTCCAGTGTACACAGTGGTGTCTGGTTTTACTGTCAGTGTAGCTCTGGGTAAGGCTGTGGACAGGCACAAAAGATTTTTACTTTTCATTTATAAACACAAATGAGAAGATTCAGAGAGGAATACTTCAGTTGGAGCATTGAAAATATGTAACAGCCTTTATGACGTTCCACACTCTCTTCTGTATAATGTTCCACACCATCAGACTCGGGGCTTGAACACAGGTCACCAATGTGTTGGTCAAGCACTTATCTACTAAGTTACCAGAGACTGATGGAGACTCAAATGCAGAGCAACACAAGAATTAGTTTAAGATTTATTACAAAAATAAGAAAATGTAAAAAATCCAAAACAGGGAAAAGGCAGTATGCAGATGGAATAAGTCCAATACAAACTCTAAATCATAATTCAAAAAGCAGACCAGAGTAAGGTTTGGAAAAGCAGTCAGAATCAGGAAAACAAGGTGACAAGGGACAATCCAAAAGAGGTTACCATGAACAAGCAGATTCTGACCAGGCACACAATTACATTTCCCTGCCTTTCGCCCTATGAGCGCTGGGATAGGCTCCAGCACCCTCCAGACCCTAATCAGGATAAGCAGCTTAGATAATGAGTGAGGGAGTGAGTATGAGTATGACTGGTAACATTTCCAGGTTTTGTGAGTGTGTGACACCACAGATATAACGTATTTCTTACATTTCAATCGAGGCCAGTTGACTTTGCTTTTAACTTCCGTTACTTTTGTGTTAAAATTCTCAACGGGTGCCAATTTATCATATGCATGAAATGCATCTAAGAATATCTCTCTCTCTCTCTTTCTCTCTCTCACACACACTCACACACACACACACTCACACACACACACACACACAGACATATGACACACATCTCAGAATTTCACACACGTAACTCACCTTTAACAGTGAGAGTAATTTCATTGCTTCTTTGTGAGGATGTGGGTCTGTTATAACTCTCTCCCTGACACCAGTACTGATCCTGATGAGCTGCAGCAGCTGCTCTGATGGTCAATGTGTGTCCAGTTATAGTGGAACCATTAGACTGAGACACTGCAGTCTTAGTGCTGCCTTTATAAAGTTTATATCTCCACTCATTTTTAGTCTCTATCACACACTTCAGTCTGACTGTCTCTCCACTGTACACAGTGGTCTCTGGTGTAACAATGAGTGTAGCTGTAGGTAAATCTGTACAAATGGAGAGAAGAGGAAAACCCTTTTTTAATGTATTCACTGTCAGGATTCATAATTACAATGGTACCATTTGCTTTTAAAACATCACACAGAACAATTCTCCTCTGTTTCTTTATCACACATCACTCAGGTCGAACAACGAGATACACAGCAGCATTGTTAAATGTGAATAATGAATAATCATATTTCAAAACCTGACATCAGTAGTGATCCCACTCACAATCACCAGACAGTTAATCTGAGATCTACTGTGACCTTACGATTTTATTCATCAACTCTTACTGCTAAAACTAAAACAGGCTAATTGTACGGCCAGTATTTGATGGGGTCATTAAACACTTTACATCAAGGTCATGCTCATGATATTAGGGACAGGAAGTCTGACATATTTTTCAGTCAACTAATGATGACAAATCTAAACAGACTCACCTGACACTGTATGTCAAATTATACTCATGATGTTAAGGACATATGTCTCACTTAATTTTTTTTTTCTTTTTTTTATTGTCAGTTATTGATGACAAATCTTAACAGTGTAGAAATGAATACCAACAGACTCACCTGACACTTTCACAGTTACAGCATCACTCATCTGTGAATACTGATTGACAGCTCTCTGTAATCCTTGACAAGCATATTGACCACTCTGATCCCTAGTAGTGGCACTGAGTGAGTATTCATGATTGACATCAGAGTAAGACTTTAGGGGACCACCATCCTTATAAAACATATAATACCACTGAGTGTTTCCTCCTCCATACATGTGACATCTGAGAATGACAGTCTCTCCAATGAAGATCTCACGGTCACGGGATTCCAGTATTAGAACAGCTCTGGATTTGTCTGCATAACACAAACACACACATCTCACTGAATGAAAAGTATGAACTTGTGTCAACAGCCAACACATACTGTAATTATTTTTACATTTGTTTTTAAGTTTATATAAAACTTTGTGATAATACATCATTCACAGCATTTACTGATGTCCTATTACAGAATGTGAGTCCTAAATGAAGAGCAGGACTGAATCTCAGTCCTGTGAGTAAAGTTTAACACACACAGGACAAATACAGTCTAAAGTAAATAAAAACATTCATAATGTGTTCATTACCTTTTGTATGTCCAGAGTGGAGTAGAGCACACAGCACTAAAACACAGAGAAATAAACAAACTCAGAGCACAGGAGTGATGGATTTCTAATTAAACCTGCCAATACATGTACTTGATGGAAAACTTGATTATTTGTGATTAGATACCACTGAACACTGAAACACAGAGTTCATCGTCTTTATGGTTCTATGAGCCTTGTTTTCTTCTTCTTCTTCTTCTTCCTCTTCTTCTTCTTCTTCTTCTTCTTCTTCTGAAAAGCTTTCGGTTCTTGCTTTTAAAGTGAAGATGTTTCATTGTGTAAGACATGAACAAAACCCTAGTCCCAACTTAGCGTTTTCAGTTGTGTTACGCACTGTGCATTGTATTTGTGTGCCTTGTTTCGTTTGTGTCTCTCTCACTCTCTCTCTCCCGACAGCCCACCCTACCCCTCCCCCTACGTAACGATTGCTCACAAGCTTTTGTACAACTACACATAATACACATCGAGGATAATGTGTGAGATGTGTGAGAGAGAGAGATGTGTGATGACTGCAGACCTAAAATACACACTGAGTAAAAAAGATAAAACACATGCACTATGAGACGACATCATTCACATTCATTCTACTGGAAGAGAGAACAAAATAAATTGTCACCAGTTAATTATGCGCTACAGGGTAAAATGAAACGAGCTCGTGTTTCACCCCTAGAAAGACACTCGCGCGGCAGTTCCTCCTTTACAGGCAGCTTTTTAATAAAGGCCCAGTTCCACATCAACACGATTTCTTTTTAACATATTTCCTCCTTGCTTTTTCCATTCCTGTTATTTTTGTTCCTTTTCAAAAGATCCTGGCTACTACTAATGTCGTCACACAAACTTAAAGATTTTAAAGTGAGCGTACCTTATTTAACGGCATTACTAAAACGTTCAGTTCAAACATGTAAATATTAAGAAATGAAACAAAAAAATTTAAAACATATTTAAAACAGTTTAATGTTTACATTTCTTCTAAGTATGTTGAGCATGTTTTTAAAGGGGACGACACTCGTAAACTTATGAGTACAGCCAAAACCATGCATTCATCATCGGTATGTTTGCTTATAAATGAGACAGTCAGAATGCATGGACGTTTTTAACTTAAAACACGTTATTTTTCAAATACTTATTAAAATACGAGATAAGGAGAAATGCATGAGCGTACCCACAGCATAAATTTCTTCTTCCACTGGGGTGTGGCAATATAGAGGGACAAAATAAAACCATCTGCAGTTCATCACACGCCACTAGGGGGCTCTTCAACACCATTTCATTATAGAAAATGCTAAATTCCATGAAATTCACATAACTAACTAGTACTGACTAATTGCTTTATTTTCTAACTCCGTTACATTTACATTCTCAACTTGTCCTGAGCTCAGAATGATCATAAAGTTCATCAGACCCAGTGTTTAAATCATTTTCATGTCTGACACCATGTGGTCACTAACTAATACAGTGAGAGAGAGAGAGAGAGAGAGAGAGAGAGAGAGAGAGAAAGAGAGCGAGAGAGAGAGTGAGAGAGAGAGAGAGATGTAGGAGAGAAACAGGGGGACATGGGGAGAGGATGTGCAATGTTTAATCTCAGATTTAATGAAACATTTATTAGTCCATATTACAATGTAAAACGGTCTCTCCTCCAATTGCTGTCTGACAAGACTATAAGCATATTTTTAACGGAAGATTCAGAGTGTTTCAAACATCAGTCTTAAATACAGTGACAGCCTTTACTGAGAAATGCTCATGAGAAAGAGGAAGAATTCTGAGAAGAGAAGAACATGTGATACTGATATTTCAACACATAGATCTTAAGACATGAGTCAAATAGACATAAGTGTGAACAGCTCAGCACAACAACATGTCTTTTTGCATGTTGTTTTATAGAGTCTCTTTGGTGACAAGAATTAAATTAATGCATTTTTCCGTGTGTTTTCCTCGAAATGATTAAATTTTCCAGCTGATCATTAATGGTGTAGCAATTGTCTTCTGTCATGTACAATCAAATTGTGACATTATATTACATGTATTACCTAGTGACTTGATATTACAGTTCAGTATTAGAACCTGATAAATAAATATTTTTTTTTCTTTTTATTTTAATTTTATTTTAGTGCTCAGTTTTTGTCTCCTCCGAGAATGTTAACTGTATCTTGTAGAGGACTGATGGTTCTAAACTGTTCAGTATATCAGACATAAACCTCATATCATGGGTCTGTGTGAGTGTGAGAGTGTTGGTGAGGAGTGTATATGGTCATTAAACAGCTCCTCCTACACTCACTGGTCTAAACCCAGATGTGTGAAGAGCTATAACAGAAGTCAAACCACAAACTCTCATCTCTGCCCTGCATACATATATATGTGTGTGTGTGTGTGTGTGTGTGTGTGTCTGTTTCTGTCTTGTGCCTGCTGAGTTGAAATTCTGGTAGTTGAGTTCTCTCCTGTTTCTTTAATTATTCTTTCAATCAATCACCCACATCCACCAGACAGTAAAAAAAAAAAAAAAAAATACCCTTATGTATCTGTTCATGTATAAAGAATAATTCTTTAACTTTTCTTTATATTTTTTTCTAAAATCACCTGATAGTTTACGTGTCAAAGACTGTATATAGATTAAGAGAATGAGGTCAGAGAATGAGGAATCTTCTCTCATATCACTATAAACTACAGTCTGGACTGAGCATCACTAAGAACACAAGAAAAATAACATGTATTAACTAGAAAAGTCAAAGTAACAAGTTCAATCCTGTCAAGCATGACTCTCTCAGTACCCCTGACCTCACATCACCAGACGTCACCCAAAAGAAACGGTCAACATGCAGTCCCTTAACCAGCCCTGAACACATGCACCAATGATCACTGATCACCATCACTAATACATGAACAATACAACACTGTCTCACTTATAAATTATAATATATTCAGTTTATGGTCAGGAGTTGGATGTGACTACATGTCTTCAAGTGAATATAGCGGTATATAAAAAGTTATGTACATGTAATGATAGTCAGTGGTTACAGTGCTGTGTTGGTGCTAGAGACTATACCCTATGGAATTTTGAACTTCCTTACTAACACGCCCGCCTCCCATGCCTGGAGTGGGATGTGACTCCATGTCATCAAGTGAACGTAGCGCCATAGAAAAGTTACATATACATGCCAGATGTATTCTCTAAAAGTAAAGTCATTATTCTACCATCAGCGAGTATATATATATATATATATATATATATATATATATATATATATATATACACATCAATGTCAGACAGTCATATGACAGAGAAGATAAGAAAAAGATGAAAAAATAAAATAAGAAGGTAATTATTCCTCTCTTACAGAGTGATATGTTTTGAAAAATAAGAAGTATAAAAAGACAATATCTACAGAGAGAGAGAGAGAGAGAGAGAGAGAGAGAGAGCTGCAGTTATCAAAGAGGAGAGAGGGGAAAGGAGAAGAGAAATGAAATGGTAACAGAACAGACAGATGTTGGGTGACTGCAGAGACCTGCAGAGAGGACACATAAAATATTCATTTTAATACGTCTACATTTAGTTTTGTCAGCTGTCAGTCTTTAACATGTCAGTCTTTAACGAGGTTTGATCAGTTGTGCATCCAGTCCCCTAAACACCACTATTTTATTCAGACTTTTCTTGTCTGTTGTGGAAATGATCTCAGTCTATTTAGGTTTAGGCTGAAACTCTTCATGACCACAGCAGCATTGTTGGCTGCAGGTTTTTCCTGTTTGTTTGCTTGTTTGTTTGTTTGTTTGCTTGGTTGCTTGGTTGGTTAGTATCAAAAGTAGTTTTGCCTTTTAATAACTTTTCACACATGAACAGGCAGAGAAGCAGAGAAGAAAAAGGTCTGGGACATTTTTTTAACACACAGAGTGAACAGCACAGCAACCAAAATTGACAATCCCAGATGAGGGGAATGTATGTTTAATGAATAAATGCTCATATACAATGTGTGTGTGTGTGTGTGTGTGTGTGTGAGTGTGTGTATTAACAATGACACTAAAAGGACAGTTAGAGACTCATCCCACTCCTTCATTGCTACAAACCCTAAGGGCTGAAGGAGAACAGAAGTCAAACTACAAACACTGGTCTCTTCTCTATTCTCAGACATCAGCACTGTAGTAAATACTTTCCATTTACATACATTTTAACTGTGCATGCTACACTGTGTCACTTCAAGTGCATAAAATATGTGTGTGTATTCATGTGTATGACTGATGTTGTGTTAAAGATTTAATCTATCTATCTATCTATGTATCTATGTATCTATCTATCTATCTATCTATCTATCTATCTATCTATCTATCTATCTATCTATCTATCTATCTATCAATGCTGCTGCTGGGCTAATGTGCTGACAACATCGACATTAACAAATGAAAATGTCATTTCTCCACTCTGAGCATTTCTGTATAATTTAAAATGTATCAGAAGATGGTAAGCATGGTACACATCTGTGGTTATCACAATTTTGGTGTAGCAAACCCCGAGCTTCAGTGAGCTATGAAGTGAACTATGTGCTGATAATTATATGGTTACATTCATTGTGTTTCAAGTCAGTATTGACAAATAAACTTATTAGCATATTCAAAACAGGTTATGACTCTTCAACACTCAAACCAGTCAAGTTGTGTAAAGACAGAAAAAGTCATGAATAAATACATAAGTCACAAAAATAGTGCAAATAATAATACAAATAATGCAAATAATGTCTTTAAT
Source organism: Chanos chanos (assembly GCF_902362185.1). Taxonomy (NCBI): domain Eukaryota; kingdom Metazoa; phylum Chordata; class Actinopteri; order Gonorynchiformes; family Chanidae; genus Chanos; species Chanos chanos. The sequence goes on along the minus strand of NC_044501.1, from coordinate 42,719,604 downwards.
CTCTTGGTGGGTAAGGCTACTTAGAATACAATAGCTACAGTTTTAATTTTGCAGACGAACTTTTTAAAATGTATTCATTTATTTATTTGTTTTAGCATTTCAACTCAATTTTGGTGTAAAACCTTTTATGAACAAGAAATTCTGCCTACCGGGACTTGTGTTATAGATTTCAAGTTAAGTTCTACAATGTTCTTTATGGCATGAAAACTAAAGAAAGTGAAGTGCTCGAAAAACAAATTATATTTGATTAAAGCGAAAGAAAGAAAACATTTGAATAAATCACACGACTAGTTTGAAAGTTTTTAGACCGAAACTCACATTACAGGAGATTTTGACACGAAGGCCAATTGTTTGCCTTTTTTGCCAACCATGTATCTTGATTGTAAATAGACGTGGATTTTAGACTTGATCACAACTTAATATTTTCACAGCTTCATTTTTACAATATGTTTGAAAATCCGTTCATTTTGGAAATTTTGCAAGTGTATTATAAGCTCTTCCTGTATTCTCACATTTAGATCACACTTCTGCAGAAATGTCGAGAAGGTCGATATGGTAGAGACAGTTGGGCCCTATATAGTTGTAAATATTGTCTAAATATTATCTATCTATCTATCTATCTATCTATCTATCTATCTATCTATCTATCTATCTATCTATCTATCTATCTATCTATCTGTCTGTCTGTCTGCCTGCCTGCCTACCTATGTATCTATCTATTCTTATTATAAATCAAAAACTATTTGCACATTTCTAACAGCAGGTCAGGACTGAACATTTGTAGTGTGGAAATGTAATTTTTGTTCGGCTGGTTATTTTCTGCTTGTTTGTTGGGGAGCACTCTCAAAAAGCCTGTGCATCGTAACACTGTCACCTATTAACACTGAGGCTGTAATACCGTCGCCATGTTAATACTGTAAATATGAAAAGATCTGCATGTTTAGCATGCAAAGTTATGTGTTTTTTTATCTTTTTTGTTTTTCTTTTTTATTTTGCCTGTTTTTTTTATTGTTTCTTCATGCCCTATCAAAGCGTATCTTTTAGATCAAGATGAAGTTTTATGAAATATCAACTTTAGATATTCTAATATTTTGTTAATAAGTCATTATCTTGTTAAGGTTCATTGTAATTGTCATACACTTTTCTGAGAGCATTAAATACAGACCAGGACAAAGGACCAGTTAACACCTCCACCCACCTACATGAGGCAGAAGAGAAGCCAAACCACAAACAGTCATTTCAGCTCTTTTCTCAGACATCACACACAAGACCACCGTGGTTGGAAACATTAGAGGTTGCTTTCAAGTGCATTTCTCAACTATGCATGCTGCATCAAGTTATTCTGGTGCTCTGGTGTGTGTGTGTGTGTGTGTGTGTGTGTGTGTGTGTGTGTGTGTGTGTGTGTGTGTGTGCACGTGTGTGTGTGTGTGTGTGTGTGTGTGTGTGTGTGCATGTGGGTGGGTGGGTGTTCATATATTTGTGCATTGTCAATCTAATGCTTTTCAAAGACCTACTGAGCTGAAATGTCCTTTCTTCTTTCGAGTGCTAGAAATTTCTATTTCCCCTCTCAGTATCTCTGTTAAAGACCAGTAAATCAGTAAAATTTGGTAAAATTGAGCCTGGAACCCTCTTATATGTAGCATAGATTGTACTATTGTAGAATAGTTCGAGGTTTTATTAAACTGAGTTAAACTGCTGCTTTCTCAGGACATCAACTTCTAAGAATTATTTTCCAAGAAATGTTGTCACTTAGAAATGAAAGATGTGAAAATGAGAGAGAGAGAAGGAGATTACTTACAGAGCAGTGCATATAGTGGACTGAGCTCCATGCTGTGTGAGTGAGAGATTGTCTAATGTGCAGTGTGTATTATAAGCTCTTCCTGTAATCTCACATTTAGATCACACTTCTGCAGAAATGTCGAGAAGGTTGATGTGGTTGAGACAGTTGGGCCCTGTATAGTTGTAAATATTGTCTAAATATTATCTATCTATCTATCTATCTATCTATCTATCTATCTATCTATCTATCTATCTATCTATCTATCGATCTATTGATCTATCTATCTATCCGGCTGTCTGTCTGTCTGTCTGCCTGCCTATGTATCTATCTATTCTTATTATAAATCAAATACTATTGGCACATTTCTAACAGCAGGTCAGAACTGAACATTTGTAGTGTGGAAATGTAATTTTTGTTTGGCTGGTTATTTTCTGCTTGTTTGTTGGGGAGCACTCTCAAAAAGCCTGTGCATCGTAACACTGTCATCTATTAACACTGAAGCTGTGATACTGCTGCCATGTTAATACTGTAAATATGAAAAGATCTGCATGTTTAGCATGCAAAGTTATGTTTTTTTTTCATTCTTTTTTGTTTTTCTTTTTTATTTTGCCTGTTTTTATTTTTTTTATTTATTTTTTTTTTTTTGTTTCTTCATGCCCTATCAAAGCGTATCTTTTAGATCAAGATGAAGTTTTATGAATTATCAATTTTAGATATTCTAATATTTTGTTAATAAGTAATTATCTTGTTAATGTTCATTGTAATTGTCATACACTTTTCTGAGAGCATTAAATACAGACCAGGACAAAGGACCAGTTAACACCTCCACCCACCTACATGAGGCAGAAGCAGAAGAGAAGCCAAACCACAAACAGTCATTTCAGCTCTTTTCTCAGACATCACACACAAGACCACTGTGGTTGGAAACAGTAGAGGTTGCTTTAAAGTGCAGTTCTCAGCTGTGCATGCTGCATCGAGTTATTCTGGAGCTCTGGTGTGTGTGTGTGTGTGTGTGTTTGTGTGTGTGTGTGTGCGCGTCTGTGTGTGTGCGCGTGTCTGTGTGTGTGTGTGTGTGAGTATGGGGATGGGTGTTTACATATTTGTGCATTTGTAACCAAAGCTTTTCAAAGACTTACTGTGTGAACATGTCCTCTCTTCCTCCGAGTGCTAGAAAATTCCATTGTTTCTCTCTGCTCACTGGTATCGCCCATTGTGGCCAACCTGTAATTAGTATCTACAAACCAAGTCCAGTTGCCCTAAACCTAACCCCTTCTTGGATAATAATGAAAGAAGTGTGTGACTAAACACTCGATTAAAATGAAATGTTATCTTATTTCAAGGCATTTCACTTGTGAAGGAAAAAAAAAAATATTCCATTGATGTAAAGTAGCATGGAGCCAGGGAGAAAGGAGGGGTGTGTATGTGAAATATGTAAAAAGTTAAAGGAAAGACTCAGGCGGAAAGGGAGAGTGCCATGGAAGTCAGAAGGACAATAAAACCCAGAACGGCCGGAGGAGAAGAGGAAGAAGAAAAGGGGGGAAAAGGGAGGGAGACAGACGGGGAGCTTTGGAGAACTGTGGTCAACAAGAACCAAATACAGGGTTCCACATGTCTTATACATCACTGTCACTGTAGGGGAAACAGTCCTACTTCAGCCTTTACTGTATCATCAAACACACCAAGCAATTTATTTCATGAACCAGAACTTTTGACTGCCAAAACCTTATCAAAATAAAAAGGTCACTATGGCAGATGCTCCGCTGACACCATGTCATTTTATGCTATGTCTCCCTCTCCTGGACTCAAATTGAAGTTCATCTGGCCTTCAATTTACGATTTACAATTTGGCATTTAGCAGACACTTTTATATCAAAGCAACATACTATTAATGCATCAACTAATGCTTCACAATCAATCAGTCTCTTAATTCAGTTGTAGATGAAGGTCTTATCATCAGATCCGTGACACACTAGATACACCATAGGCCCAAATGCAGTGATACCATAAACTTATAAAATCGTGTTTAAAAAAGCTACATTGGAATGTTCTGTATTGTCGAATTCCAGAAATTAGAAACAGTATTAACAGTAAAAGTAGTTGTTTTTTTTTTTACCTTTAAAACAAAAGATGCCTAGTTCCATAACAATGAGCATCAAAGCGATATTTACTCTCACTCACTCATTATCTAAGCCGCTTATTCTGATTAGTGTTGTGGGGGGTGCTGGAGCCTATCCCAGCAGTCATAGGGTGAAAGGTGGGGAAACACCCTGGACAGGTCGCCAGTCCATTGCAGGGTAGACACACACACACACACTCACATTCATACCTAGGGGCAATTTAGTGTCTCCAATTCACCTAACCTGCATGTCTTTGGACTGTGGGAGGAAACTGGATCAAATCCACGCGTACACGAGGAGAACATGCAAACTCCACACAGAGAGGACCCCTGCCGCCCGGCCAGTAACCGAACCCTTCTTGCTGTGAAGCGAAAGCGCTACCCACTGCACCACCGTGCTGCCCCTGTGACATTTATCATTACAATTTTTACTATGAGTCAAAGAAACAGATTTTTTGGATAAGACACGACAAAGAGATCTGAAAGACACGAGTAATTACATTGTTGCAGCAACGGTTATATATACTTAGATTAATTAGAAAATATTGAACAATAACTTTATAATTACTTAATACTTATTTTATGCTTTTAAAATCAGGCACAGACTTAAAAAAACCCCAAAAAAACCCAAAAACAACCCAACAAAAGCAAAAAAGAAAAAAAAAACAAGTAAACAAGCAAAACAGATTTTCTCTTTGCACTTTGATTAAAACATTCATTCAAATATGTGAATGTTTGTGTACACATAGTCAAACACCTAAATGCTTAAATATGTAAATCTTGGTGTGAAAAAAATTATTCTTATACCATTCAATACTCATCATATTCTCTCTCACCAACATGGAGTTGAATCAGAGAGAGGGAGAGAGAGAGAGAGAGAGAGAGAGAGAGAGCGGGAGAGAGAGAGAGAGAGAGAGAGAGAGAGAGAGAGAGAGAGAGAGAGAGAGAGAGAGAGAAGTGGAGGCAGGTGAAGACTCTTTGCTGGTTGCAGAGGTCCTAGTTTTCTATAGACTATAAATATGTTTTTAACACAAGTTTCTCTCACTCATCAGCCCTAAATACAGTGACAGTCTTTACTGAGACATGAGAAAAAGGAAGTATTCAGAGAAGAGGAGGCTACGTGTTACTGATATTTTAATATACTGACGTGCACAAGTGTGACCAACACATCACACATACCAATCTATTTATATGTGCATTTATAGTCTGTCTCTTTGACTACGGACATGAAATTCAGTAGTTTTTATTTTTGGATTATTTTATACTGATTTAGATAAAATTCCAATCACAAATACACACATTTACACACACACACACGCAAACACACACAAATGTGTCTATGACTGTAACATTCATTCATAACTTGATACTGAAATTGACGACTTAAGTCTCGTTTATTCATATACTTTTCTATTCGGTTTTAAAATTGCTGATCACATCACACATGAACCTGATGACATGGGTCTGTGCGAGTGTGAGAATATTGGTTAGGAGTGTACATGGTCATTAAGCAGCTCCTCCTACACTCACTAGTCTAAATCCATATGTGTGAAGAACTAGAACAGAAGTGAAACCACAAACGCTCATCTCTGCTCTGCTGTCAGGCATCATGCACCATGTGTGAGGCTTTCAGAGATCTTGTTGTAGTATATTTCTTCATTAACTGTGTACACTGGCGTTATTTAATTAATTTACTTCTTTTTATTTTTGCAAGTGTCTGTTCCATTCTCTCTCTCTCTCTCTCTCTTTCTCTCTCCCTCTCTCTCTCCCTCTCTCTCTCTCTCTCTCTCTCTCTCTCTCTCTTTCCTGTGTGTGTGTGTGTCTGTGTGTGTGTGTGTGAGTGTGTGTGTGTGTGTGTGCTCATGCACGTGAATCTATTACTGTCTCTGGCCTATTAAGCTGAAATGCCCCAGCTCTGGTCATATGATAGTTTGGGTCTTTTATGTTTCCTTTAATTATTTTATTAATCACCTGCAACCACCAGTAATGATTCTATCACTCACACATCCACCACTAATTAATAAGAAGGAAAAAATAATCTGAAGCACTCATTCACTTTAAATGATTCATTGGCATTGCTCTATATCTTATCCTAAAGTCATCTGATAGTTAGAGTATCAAAGACTGTATATAGATCAGGAGAATGAGGACAGAGAATGAGGAATCTTCTCTCATATCACTATGAACTACTGTCTGGATTGAGCATCACTAAGAACACAAGAGAAATGATGCTTGTTAACTAAAAGAGTCAAAGTAACAAATTAACTCATGTTAAGCATGACTCCCTCTGTACACCTGACCTCACATCACCAGACATTACATCTTTATCCTCAACCATTCAGAGGTCACCAAAAAGAAACAGTCAACATCCAGTTCCTTTAACAGCACTGAACACATGCACTAATTAAAATACATACAGATAATAAATAGGTCTGTGTTACAACACCACACACATAAGATCACATTGTGACTGAGCTGATTTTTAAATGGTTTTCAGTTTTAAAGAAATTCAGTGCGGCTATTTTCTGATCAATATGACGCTGATGAATTGTACAATGTTGTAATTTAAATACTCTTAAGATAAGAACATGTGATTGTCACTCTTAAAACTTTTGACACCACCCTATGATTTATTCGTTATATGAGTGAGAAAAAGGAGAAACTCAGTGTCTGATATGTTGTGATAAACTAGAGGAAGTGAATAAACTGTTCTATCGTTTGTTCAGAGAAGACATGAAACACTAACGACCTTAAATCTCCCACTGACAAATTCTCTCACTGATACATAGACAATACAACACTGTCTTGCTCCAACACAACTTATCATTGAAATTATATTCAGTTTATGCTGTGGAGTTGGAATTGACTAAAGGTGTTCAAATGAATATAGCGGTATAAAAAAGTTATCTATATGTAATGATAGCCATTGGGTACAGTGCTGTGCAGTGAATAAACCTCACCCCCTGACACCTTAAGAGGTGTGCTGGAGACAGAGACTAGAACCCATGGATTTTGGACCTCATTGCTAGCACATCTGTCCCCCATGCCTGAGGTTGTGAGTTCAAGTCCAGTGTGGGACTGTAATTATCTGTCTACACAATGCAGGTTACATACTCATGCCAGCAGATGTTTTCTTGACAAGTTATGACATTATTATTCAAAAGACTTACTACATCACCGTCAAAGAAATATATAATCAAGAAAACAAGAAAAAAAGAATGAGAATACTTACAGAGCAACACATGTAGAGGACTGAGCTCCATGCTGTGAGCGTAAGAGACTGTTTTATGTGACTGTGAATTATAAACTCTTCCTGTATTTGAGAGGTCTTCCTCTGTTCAAAGAGGGAGCGACAAAGATAGAATGAGAGAGAGAAAGAGAGAGAGAGAGAGAGAGAGAGAGAGAGAGAGAGAGAGAGAGAGAGAGAGAGAGCACGCACAAGTGATTTGGTTTGGTTTGAGTTTTATGTGTGTGTGTGTGTGTGTGTGTGTGTGCGCGTGTTATGTGTGTGTGTGTGCGTGTGCACGTGTGTGCATGTCTATATGTGTGTGTATGTCTGTGTCTGTGTGTGTCTGTTTCTCTGTCAGCATGAATGTGTGTGTGTGTGTGTCTGTGTGTGTGTGTGTGTGTGTGTGTGTGTGTGTGCATTTGTGTATGTGTGAGTCTGTCTGTCTGCCTGTCTGTCTGTCTGTCTCTATAGATATATTCATGTGTACTGCACATGAAGGTCTCTGTGTTGAACTTTACCCTCAGGCCTAAATTGTTCATGAAGATTTTCACTGGCAGTTTGAGTACTGACACAAGACGCTAAAACAGATATGGTAGTAAAACAGAATTTGTGTCAGTTCTGAAATGACATCTTGACTGTCCTTCCACAAACATTCAAACCAGAAGAGGATAGAAATGTCTATGTCTGTCTGAGTTGATGTAAAATGTCAGTGATATTTTACAGTGTTGATGATTTTGGAGAATTAGGATGAGGAGAACTCTGTGTGTAGTTTCAGTGTTCACAATTTAATATACATGTTTTAAATTTTGTACCAGAATGACCCAGAAAAGAAAACCCTTCTCTTCTGAAAAAAAGGGACTAAAGAAACAAAGTTATTACTGGGACAGACTGGAACTCTTAATTAAACACACTGGTCTGTCAGTCACTGACTGGGGAGAGTAGAGACAGAGTTGTCAGAGGACCTGACTGTTTTCCAACTGCTTGACTGACTCCACCTCCTGCTAGTCACCTTTTACAAACAGACTGTCTCATTAGGAGAATCACTGTAGGTGTCCTTACAGGCAGCAGAGGGCAGAGAAGAGCCAAAACAGATCCGGACAGGGAGACAGCCTGTGGATGTATTACAGCATGTGAACTATCATTATTGGAAGATGTTTGTTAGCCTTCGATACAAACACAGAGTAGAGTCCATTGACCAGAAAACGAAAACTCTTTATCCTTTAACTGAGATCACCAAGTACAGCTCAAAGCAGCTACTGAGTTGTCAATGGAATGTGTATGTTCACTCACAGATTATTATACAGTTGTCATAAGCATATTTCATAAATTCTATTTATGTTGTGTGCTTTTCTAATCTGGACATAACATTTTAAAAAATTCCTATTCTATCAAACTGTCATTTAAATTTCTCCTGATTAACTCCTCTGTTAACTCTGTAACCCCAACAGAGGAATCACTGTGAGAAAATATTTCACAAAGATTTCATGTCCTAAAGAAGATCGTAAGGATCCAAGGATCCTCTACAGATGACCTAATAGAACCAGTTCATCAATCTTCTCTCTTTATATTTTTTTTTCTTTTTTTTTTTTTCTCCTCAAATATTGAAAATATTTTTTTGATAAATAGGTCCATTGATTTGCTGCTGCATATGTGACAGATGCAGTGATATCAACAGCTCTTAAAACGTTGAATTGAATTGTGTTTTATGACGTATGAAATCTAACGTTTTCACACGGCTCAGAGAGAGAAATTAGATACAGTGACCAGGCTGATGATGGCGGAAGCATTTTATTATTATTTAACAAACATCGGGACCTTTTACTTAAATATGAATCAACAAAATCATTGTCTTCATTCTTAACGTAAAGATCAACAAAGGAAACCCAAACGCAGGACAGGGACTCTGAGTCAGAATGAGAGAGAAACGGTTTATTGTTAGCTTTCAGGGAGTGAAGGTATGATGGAGGTGTGGATTTCGGCAGGTGGAGGCAGAGGGCAGAGGGACGCTGGTGGCTGGTGAAGCAGGGCGGAGCAAGGGTGAAGACAGGGTTGTGAGTGTGGCTGGTTGAATGAGCGGCATGCTGGGAGATGAACAGAAAAACAGGCAAGAGAGTGATACTGGGACGCAGGGAGACAAGGATTAGTTACAGCTGTCAACAACAGGATTAGGGTTACAGCTATCAGCAACAGGATTAGGATTACGGCTATCAACAACAGGATTAGGGTTACAGCTGTCAACAGCAGGATTAGGGTTACAGCTATCAACAATAGGATTAGGGTTACAGCTATCAACAACAGGATTAGGGTTACAGCTATCAACAAAAGGATTAGGTCTACAGCCATCAACAATAGGATTAGGGTTACAGCTATCAACAACACAATTAGGGTTACAGCTATCAACAACAGGATTAGGGTTACAGCTATCAGCAACAGGATTAGGGTTACAGCTATCAGCAACAGAATTAGGGTTACAGCTATCAACATCAACATGAGAGCAAGTTTACAATACACATCTCTAAGTGGCCCAGGAACGGGTTCTACCACACTGTCTTAAACAATGATCTGGCAGTGAGTGGATGAGAAAACGGGGTGGAAATGCCACAGAGTAGATGAGTAGATGGACTGGAGGTGTGCAGGCTGATCAGGAACCAGGAGAGTGAGAGCAGCTCCACCCCCACAACACAGACAGACAAACACAGAGAGAGGGAGACAGACAGGGAGAGTGAGAGGACTGCCACGCTCACAACACAGACACAAAGATACAGAGAGAGAGAGACAGACAGGGAGAGTGAGAGGAGACACAGAGAGAGGGAGACAGACAGGGAGAGCACAGGAGACACAGGGGAGAGGAGAACAGTAAGGAACAGACTACAGACACGGACACGACCGTAACACTTACATTTCAATAAGGAAAGACATGAAGATATGTCGCCTATTTTAAGAGAAATCCAACTTATACAAACATCTACATGGCATTTTACATATTTCTACATAATCACATAAAAACTAAAAGAAAATGAGAAAATTGCATTTTTACACCATGTTGCTGTAACAAATCAGAGACACTATGTGTAGAGTAAAAGTATAAATAATAATACAGTGAAATAAACCTTGTCATATATGTCTCTTTACACACATGTTTATAATGAAATGCATAGTATGAGAAATCATTTTATAAGGAATGATTTAGCATCATTTTACAAGGATCATAATGTATTCCTCATAGTCTGTCCCTGTTAATTCATCACAGTGCAGTGAGAGATGACTCTATACTGCCTCTGTGAGTTAAAATCTTCAAAGTGACAGATTACGATGTCTCTATAACTGCATGCTGTCTCTTGTATTCATCAGATTTAGCTGTAAAACACAGGGAAAAAAAGAAAAAAATCGGTTTAGGGAGTGTGAGATTAAACAGATGAGCTTCTGTAGTCAGACTGAGAGAGTTCTCACCTCCAGCCCTCCAGCATTTAACCCCAATCACAATGGTCACCAGCAGATATGGAGAAAGTACCAGTAGAGAACAGAGCAGTCTGGAGAGAGACAGGGAGGCTTCTGGAAATTGGGGAAACAAAGAAAAAAAAAACAACAAAGAGAAACATTTACACCGAGGATTAAAGAGAGAGAGAAAGAGAGAGAGAGAGAGAGAGAGAGAGAGAGAGAGCAATTTCATATTATTTACATTTGAATCTGTATGTGAATGCATAAAGGTTAAGTTTCACCTCTGACAGTAACTTTGACAGTGATCCAGCTCTTTGGTGACTCTCCTCTCTCTGGGTGTTTACACCAATAGAGACCCTCATCTGACTTTGAGACAGTAGGGATGCTCATCTCTCCTGTAGTCTGACTTTGGAGGACTAATCCATCTTTATAGAAATCAGCTGTGAGGTCTGAGGAGGTGTTTCGATATCTACAGCGCAGAGTCAAAGTATCTCCCTCAGTAACAGGATGGACAGGACTCTCCAGGGTAACATTACCACCTGTTCAGAACACAGTTACATTGAATGTGGAGATACAATAATGCTTGCAATCTGAATATAAGATCTCAAATTTAAAAATATATCTGCTTTCATGTAGAAATTATATGTGGATTGACTCATTTTAACAGATACATTATCATCAACGTGTATCAGCAAAGATTTTGTGTCTTTCTCAATTTTTTTATCATGTATCACAACACTACACAGAAATGTATTCATACAAAAAAACGAACAAATATTTTGCTATAAAGAGAATAAATAATATTTTTATAAGGCACATGTACGGGAAATAACTGCTGTGACTCACTGGTCACTGTTATGTTGAGAGGATTACTGTTCCCTCCAGAGTCAGACTGACACCAGTACACTCCACTGTCTGATGACTGGAGGGAGCTGATGCTACATGTAGATCCTGTTACTGATCCCCAGTCTGATGAACAGTCTAACATTTCTCCATTATCTGTGTATCGTCTCACTGTCCATCCAGTAGAGTTACTCTGTACCTCACAGCTCAGTGAGAGAGAATCAGATGTAAAGTGTTGAGTTGTGTTGGGACTGATGATCAGAGAGGCTGGAGGAGACAGAGCTGAGACACAGAGAGACAGAGTTTGAGCTCACATTTGTTCAGGCTTTGAGATCAGAAACAGATGCTGGGAGAAAATGTTAATACTCCATCATTAACAGTGTCCTTAACAGGGAGGGGAAATACAACCATAATAAAATCATTTTCCAAATAAACATACTCTGCACACATAAACTCCTGTGTGTTTAAGAGCAGCAGGGCTGAGAGTGTAGGAGCCTCCAGCTCCTCTGCTGCTGTCTGAGAGGAGTTCTACAGAGTTAGAATGAACCCTGGGTAACCCATCTCTGTAGGGAATGACTCTGTACCAGAGGAAAGTCCAGTATGTAGAGGAGTCTTTAACCTCACAGCTCAGAGTCACTGAGTCTCCTTCAGTCAGACACATCTTTGGAGAGACAATCATAACTTATTGAACTTTTCTGTGCTGATGAATATAGACATTTGCACTTTTTTCAGATTGTTTTTTCCACAGTTGTGGTGAGCTGTGTTTTCTCAAAGATGAAAAATCTAGGCAGTTCTGGCACTGATGGTATAATGATATATCAGTTTTAAAAAAACAGTATAAAATAAACTGGTTAAAGTGAGACATTCTGTTATTGTGCTGTTGGAGAAAAGTAGAATGTAAGTATTGTTAAAGAGCTTTCTCTCAGACATATCAGACCACTGCATGAAAATCAGTCTAAAAAGAAAATCTAAACAAACAAACAAAAAATGACTAATACCTAGTTTCATCAGTGCAGTTCTAAACATCACTGTTATGTTGCAGTGTCAAGGACTTGAGAAAAATAATAGTTTGGTCTGAATGACCTTTCCCAGACCTTACAATTAACACACTCCTTTCTGCTGTTTAATTTCTGTATAATAATAGAGTGTGTGTATTGTTACAGTGTCAGCAGACATGTCAGAGAAACAAGAATAAACAAGACTGACTACAGGAAATCCTCAGACAATCAAACAGTGAAACAGAGAAAAAGCATGTACTCCTGGACTCACCAATGCAGAGTTACACATCAGAGATATATTATACATTTATAGATTTGAGAGAAAACATTTGGGGAGAAAATCTCTCCAAAAACTCTCAACTACCAACAACTATACTCTTTTCATACAATACACTGATAACTCACCTCTTACACTGACAAAAACAGAATGACTTCTCTGTGAGGTTGTTGGTCTGTAATCACTCTCTCCCTGACACCAGTACTGATCCTGGTCAGTTACAGCAGCTGCTCTGATGGTGAATGTGTCTCCAGTTATAGTGGAACCATTAGACTGAGACACTGCAGTCTGGGTGCTGCCTTTATACCACTTATATCTCCAGTTCCTCCCAGACTCTATCACACACTTCAGACTGACTGTCTCTCCAGTGTAGACTGGACTCCAGTTTGGAGCTATGGTCAGCGTAGCTTTGGGCTGTGCTATAGCTCAGAGGAATGAAAAAATATGCCATTAATACTGATTTCACTGTAACTTTACATATCTTTGGTCTGAGAAACCTATGTGTAACCTGTCCCATAGTAATCAGTGGACAGTACAACGGTAATGTTACTGATTAATTTAAAATGGATACAGACTAAAATACTCACAGTCTTGACACTAAACCAGAAAAAAGTTTTTCTTTCATTCTAATGGAGGCCAGTTGCCTTTGCTTTTAACTTGTGTGACTTTTGTGCTAAAATTCTCACATGGTGCCAGTGTATCACATGCATGAAATGCATCTCAGAATATCTCACACACACGCGCACACACACACACACAAATAAACACACACACACACACACACACACACACACACACACACACATACACAGACATATGACACACATCTCAGACTATCACACATGTTACTCACCTTTAACAGTGAGAGTAATTTCATTGCTTCTTTGTGAGGATGTGGGTCTGTAATCACTCTCTCCCTGACACCAGTACTGATCCTGGTCAGTTACAGCAGCTGCTCTGATGGTCAATGTGTCTCCAGTTATAGTGGAACCCTTAGACTGAGACACTGCAGTCTGAGTGCTGCCTTTATACCACTTATATCTCCAGTTCCTCCCAGACTCTATCACACACTTCAGACTGACTGTCTCTCCAGTGTACACAGGACTCCAGTTTGGAGCTATGGTCAGCGTAGTTTTGGGCTGTGCTATAGTTCAGAGGAACAAAACAATATTGGTCGCATATTTTCTAATACATTCAAAAATACATTAGAGCAGATGAATTAATCATAACTATGAAATTCTGTCCTCTAAAATGTGCGTTTCTATATTTCAAAACCGGTCACATTCTATTTTAGGGTTTACTGACAAACTCTCAGTGTGTGGGCAGTGACGCAGGATGAGATGAAACATTTAAAACTTTAAAATAAGTGTTCTGTATTATTCAGTGACAAACAAGCTATTTGTTACCTCTTAGTTTCTCAGCTTTAAAATAAAGCATTACCTCAAAATGTTAAGTTTAATTTACTGATGAGATGTAATGCAGCACCTCGAAAATTTCTCCATCAGAAAAGAGTCTGAACAAAACTCACCTCTCACAGTCAGAGTGACAGATTTACTGGGTTGTGAGGATGTGGATCTGTTTTCTCTCTCTCCCTCACACCAGTACTGACCCTCATCAGATTCAACAGCTCCTCTGATGGTCAGTGTGTCTCCATTTACAGTGTGATGTACAGATGTAGACAATCTATTGTGAGAACTGCCTTTATACCACTTATATCTCCATCCACTTTCAGTCACTATCTCACACTGAAGACTGACTGTCTCTCCAGTGTACACAGTGGTGTCTGGTTTTACTGTGAGTTTAGCTGCTGGTAAGTCTGTGAGTAAATACAAAAGATCTTTATTATACTTACAAAAATTAATGACAAGATGGAGAGGGGCATAATTCAGTTAGACCATTTAAAATATGTAACAGTTTTTATTCTTTATCATCTTTCATATTCTCTTCTTTATAATGTTTCACACAGTGAACACAAAGAAATTTCTTATCTCCAACTACTGACAACATGGGCCCGTTATGTTTCAGTCTCTGACATTAATACCGATTTCACTGTAACTTCACAAATCTTTGGTCTGAGAAACCTATGTGTAACCTGTCCCATAGTAATCAGTGGACAGTACAACGGTAATGTTACTCATTAATTTAAAATGGATACAGACTAAAATGCTCACAGTCTTGACACTAAACCAAAAAAAAAGTTTTTCTTTCATTCTAACGGAGGCCAGTTGCCTTTACTTTTAACCTTTGTGTGACTTTTGTGCTAAAATTCTCACATGGTGCCAGTGTATCACATGCATGAGATGCATCTCAGCATATCTCTCTCTCTCACACACACACACGCACACACACACACACACACAAACATATGACACACACCTCAGACTATCACACATGTTACTCACCTTTAACAGTGAGAGTAATTTCATTGCTGCTTTGTGAGGCTTTGGGTCTGTAATAACTCTTTCCCTGACACCAGTACTGATCCTGGTCAGTTACAGCAGCTGCTCTGATGGTCAATATGTCTCCAGTTATAGTGTAACCATTAGACTGAGACACTGCAGTCTTAGTGCTGCCTTTATACCACTTATATCTCCATTCAGTTTTAGTCTTTATCTCACACTTCAGACTGACTGTCTCTCCACTGTACACAGTGGTCTCTGGTGTAACAGTGAGTGTAGCTGTAGGTAAATCTGTACAAATGGAGAGAAGAGGAAAACCCTTTTTTAATGTATTCACGGTCAGGATTCATAATTACACTGGTACCATTTGTTTCTAAAACACCACAGAGAACATTCTCCTCCATTTCTTTATCACACATCACTCAGGTTGAACAACGAGACGCACAGCAGCATTATTAAATATGAATAATCATATATCAAAACCTGACATCAGCACTGATCCATTAAACACTGTACATCAAATCATACTCATGATGTTAAGGACATATGTCTCACTTTTTTTTTTTCTTTTTCTTTTACAGTCAGTTAATGATGACAAACTTTAACAGTGTAGAAATGAATATTAACAGACTCACCTGACACTGTCACTGTTACAGCATTACTCTTCTGTGAATTTTGACTGCCACCTTTCTGTGATCCTTGACAAGCATATTTGCCACTCTGATCCTTAGTAGTGGCACTGAGTGAGTATTCACGATTTTCATGATTTGTACCATAGTAAGATGTTATGGGAACACCATTCTTATAAAACTTATAAACCCACTGAATGTTTCCTCCTCCCCCATATATGTAACATCTGAGAGTGAAAGTCTCTCCAATGAAGATCTCACTGCCATCAGGATCCACTCTTAAAGCAGCTCTGGGTTTCTCTGCATAACACAAGCACACATCTCACTGAATGAAAAGTATGAACTTGTGTCAACAGCCAACACATACTGGAATTATTTTTACATTTGTTTTTAAGTTTATATAAAACTTTGTGATAATACATCATTCACAGCATTTACTGATGTCCTATTACAGAATGTGAGTCCTAAATGAAGAGCAGGACTGAATCTCAGTCCTGTGAGTAAAGTTTAACACACACAGGACAAATACAGTGTAAAGTAAATAAAAACATTCATAATGTGTTCATTACCTTTTGTATGTCCAGAGTGGAGTAGAGCACACAGCACTAAAACACAGAGAAATAAACAAACTCAGAGCACAGGAGTGATGGATTTATAATTAAACCTGCCAATACATGTAGTTGACGGAAAACTTGATTATTTGTGATTAGATACCACTGAACACTGAAACAAAGAGTTCATCGTCTTTATGGTTCTATGAATCTTGTTTTCTTCTTCTTCTTCTTCTTCTTCTTCTTCTTCTTCTTCTTCTTCCTCTTCTTCTTCTTCTTCTTCTTCTGAAAAACTTTAGGTTCTTGCTTTTAAAGTGAAGATGTTTCATTGGGTAAGATATGAACAAAACCCTAGTCCCAACTTAGCGTTTTCAGTTGTGTTACGCACTGTGTATTGTATTTGTGTGCCTTGTTTCGTTTGTGTCTCTCTCACTCTCTCTCTCCCGACAGCCCACCCTACCCCTCCCCCTACGTAACGATTGCTCACAAGCTTTTGTACAACTACACATAATACACATAGAGGATAATGTGTGAGATGTGTGAGAGAGAGATGTGTGATGACTGCAGACCTAAAATACACACTGGGTAAAAAAGATAAAACACATTGCACTATGCGACGACATCATGCACATTCATTCTACTGGAAGAGAAAACAAAATAAATTGTCACCAGTTAATTATGCACTACAGGGTAAAATGAAACGAGCTCGTGTTGCACCCCTAGAAAGACACTGGCTTTCCTCCTTTGCAGACAGATTTTTAATAAAGGCCCAGTTCCACATCAACAAGTTTTCTTTTTAACATATTTCCTCCTTGCTTTTTCCATTCCTGTTATTTTTTTTTTTTTCTTTTCAAAAGAACCTGGCCACTACTAATGTCGTCACACAAACTTAAAGATTTTAAAGTGAGCGTACCTTATTTAATAGCATTACTAAAACGTTCAGTTCAAACATGTAAATATTATTAACTAATTTCTTTATTATCTAACTCTGTTACATTTACATTCTCAACTTGTCCTGAGCTCAGAATGATCATAAAGTTCATCAGACCCAGTGTTTAAATCATTTTCATGTCTGACACCATGTGGTCACTAACTAATACAGTGAGATAGAGGGAGAGAGAGAGAGAGAGAGAGAGAGAGAGAGAGAGAGAGAGAGAGAGAGAGAGAGAGAGAGAGAGGAGAGATGTAGGAGAGAAACAGGGGGACATGGGGAGAGGATGTGCAATGTTTAACCTCAGAATTGATGAAACACTTATTAGTCCACATTACAATGTAAAACGGTCTCTCCTCCAATTGCTGCCTGACAAGACCATAAATATATTTTTAATGTAGGAGTCAGAGTGTCTCAGTCATCAGTCTTAAATAAAGTCTTTACTGAGAAATGTTCATGAGAAAGAGGAAGAATTCTGAGAAAAGAAGGACATGTGATACTGATATTTTAACACATAGACCTTAAGACATGAGTCAAATAGACATAAGTGTGAATAGCTCAGCACGACAACGTATCTTTTTGCATGTTGTTTTATAGAATCTCTTTGGTGACAATAATTAAATTAATGCATTTTTCCGTGTGTTTTATTCGATATGATTAAATTTTCCAGCTGATCATTAATGGTGTAGCAATTTTCTTTTGTCATGTACAATCAAATTGTGACATTATATTACATATATTAGCTAGTGACTTGATACTACAGTTCAGTATTAGAACCTGATAAATAAATATTTTTTTTTCTTTTTCTTTTAATTTTATTTTAGTGCTCAGTTTTTGTCTCCTCCGAGAATGTTAACTGTATCTTGTAGAGGACTGATGGTTCTAAACTGTTCAGTATATCAGACATAAACCTCATATCATGGGTCTGTGTGAGTGTGAGAATGTTGGTGAGGAGTGTATATGGTCATTAAACAGCTCCTCCTACACTCACTTCTCTAAACCCAGATGTGTGAAGAACTAGAACAGAAGTCAAACCTGCCCTGCATACATATATATGTGTGTGTGTGTGTGTGTGTGTGTGTGTGTGTGTGTGTGTCTGTTTCTGTCTTGTGCCTGCTGAGTTGAAATTCTGGTAGTTGAATTCTCTCCTGTTTCTTTAATTATTCTTTCAATCAATCACCCACATCCACCAGACACTAAAATAAAAAAAAAAAAAACCCTTATGTATCTGTTCATGTATAAAGAATAATTCTTTAACTTTTCTCTATATTTTTTTCTGAAATCACCTGGTAGTTTACGTGTCAAAGACTGTATATTGATTAAGAGAATGAGGTCAGAGAATGAGGAATCTTCTCTCATATCACTATAAACTACAGTCTGGACTGAGCATCACTAAGAACACAAGAAAAATAACATGTATTAACTCGAAAAGTCAAAGTAACAAGTTCAATCCTGTCAAGCATGACTCCCTCTGTACCCCTGACCTCACATCACCAGACGTCACCCAAAAGAAACGTTCAACATGCAGTCCCTTAACCAGCACTGAACACATGCACCAATGATCACTGATCACCATCACTGATACATGAACAATACAACACTGTCTCACTTATAAATTATAATATATTCAGTTTATGGTCAGGAGTTGGATGTGACTACATGTCTTCAAGTGAATATAGCGGTATATAAAAAGTTATGTACATGTAATGATAGTCAGTGGTTACAGTGCTGTGTTGGTGCTAGAGACTATACCCTATGGGATTTTGGACTTCCTTACTAACACGCCCGCCTCCCATGCCTGGAGTGGGATGTGACTCCATGTCATCAAGTGAACGTAGCGCCATAGAAAAGTTACATATACATGCCAGATGTATTATCTAAAAGTAAAGTCATTATTCTACCATCAGTGAGTGTATATATATATATGTACATAACATATACATACATATACATCAATGTCAGACAGTCATATGACAGAGAAAATAAGAAAAAGATGAAAAAATAAAATAAGAAGGTAATTATTCCTCTCTTACAGAGTGATATGTTTTGAAAAATAAGAAGTATAAAAAGACAGACAATATCTACAGAGAGAGAGAGAGAGAGAGAGAGAGAGAGAGAGAGAGAGAGATGTATTTATCAAAGAGGAGAGAGGGGAAAGGAGAAGAGAAATGAAATGGTAACAGAACAGACAGATGTTGGGTGACTGCAGAGACCTGCAGAGAGGACACATCAAATATTCATTTTAATACATCTACATTTAGTTTTGTCAGCTGTCAGTCTTTGACATGTCAGTCTTTAACGAGGTTTGATCAGTTGGACATCCAGTCCCCTAAACACCACTATTTTATTCAGACTTTTCTTGTCTGTTGTGGAAATTATCTCAGTCTATTTAGGCTTAAGCTGAAACTCTTCATGACCACAGCACCATTGTTGGCTGCAGGTTTTTCCTGTTTGTTTGTTTGTTTGTTTGCTTGGTTGCTTGGTTGCTTGGTTGGTTAGTATCAAAGGTAGTTTTGCCTTTTAATAACTTTTCACACAAGAACAGGCAGAGAAGCAGAGAAGAAAAAGGTCTGGGACATTTTTTTAACACACAGAGTGAACAGCACAGCAGCCAAAATTGACAATCCCAGATGAGGGGAATGTGTGTTTAATGAATAAATGCTCATATACAATGTGTGTGTGTGTGTGTGTGTATGTGTGTATTAACAATGACACTAAAAGGACAGTTAGAGACTCATCCCACTCCTTCATTGCTACAAACCCTAAGGGCTGAAGGAGAACAGAAATCAAACTACAAACACTGGTCTCTTCTTTATTCTCAGACATCAGCACTGTAGTAAATACTTTCCATTTACATACATTTTAACTGTGCATGCTGCACTGTGTCACTTTTAGTGCATAAAATATGTGTGTGTATTCATGTGTATGACTGATGTTGTGTTAAAGATTTAATCTATCTATCTATCTATCTATCTATCTATCTATCTATCTATCTATCTATCTATCTATCTGTCTGTCTATCTATCTATCGATGCTGCTGCTGGGCTAATGTGCTGACAACATCGACATTAACAAATGAAAATGTCATTTCTCCACTCTGAGCATTTCTGTGTAATTTAAAACATATCAGAAGGTGGTAAGCATGGTACACATCTGTGGTTATCACAATTTTGGTGTAGCAAACCCCGAGCTTCAGTGAGCTATGAAGTGAACTATGTGCTGATAATTATATGCTTACATTCATTGTGTTTCAAGTCAGTATTGACAAATAAACTTATTAGCAAATTCAAAATAGGTTATGACTCTTCAACAGTCAAACCTGTCAAGTTTTGTAAAGACAGAAAAAGTCATGAATAAATAAATAAGTCACAAAAATAGTGCAAATAATAATACAAATAATGCAAATAATGTCTTTAATCTCTTGGTGGGTAAGGCTACTTAGAATACAATAGCTACAGTTTTAATTTTGCAGACGAACTTTTTAAAATGTATTCATTTATTTATTTGCTTTAGCATTTCAACTCAATTTTGGTGTAAAACCTTTTATGAACAAGAAATTATGCCTACCGGGACTTGTGTTATAGATTTCAAGTTAAGTTCTACAATGTTTTTTTTGGCATGAAAACTAAAGAAAGTGAAGTGCTCGAAAAACAAATTATATTTGATTAAAGCGAAAGAAAGAAAACATTTGAATAAATCACACGACTAGTTTGAAAGTTTTTAGACCGAAACTCACATTACAGGAGATTTTGACACGAAGGCCAATTGTTTGCCTTTTTTGCCAACCATGTTTCTTGATTGTAAATAGATGTGGATTTTACACTTGATCACAACTTAATATTTTCACAGCTTCATTTTTACAATATGTTTGAAAATCCGTTCATCTTGGAAATTTTGAAAGTGTATTATAAGCTCTTCCTGTATTCTCACATTTAGATCACACTTCTGCAGAAATGTCGAGAAGGTTGATATGGTAGAGACAGTTGGGCCCTATATAGTTGTAAATATTGTTTAAATATTATCTATCTATCTATCTATCTATCTATCTATCTATCTATCTATCTATCTATCTATCTATCTATCTATCTATCTATCTGTCTGTCTGTCTGTCTGTCTGTCTGCCTATGTATCTACCTATTCTTATTATAAATCAAAAACTATTTGCACATTTCTAACAGCAGGTCAGAACTGAACATTTGTAGTGTGGAAATGTAATTTTTGTTTGGCTGGTTATTTTCTGCTTGTTTGTTGGGGGGCACTCTCAAAAAGCCTGTGCATCGTAACACTGTCACTTATTAACACTGAAGCTGTGATACTGTTTCCATGTTAATACTGTAAATATGAAAAGATCTGCATGTTTAGCATGCAAAGTTATGTTTTTTTTTTTCATTCTTTTTTGTTTTTCTTTTTTATTTTGACTGTTTTTATTTTTTTTACTTATTTATTTTTTTTGTTTCTTCATGCCCTATCAAAGCGTATCTTTTAGATCAAGATGAAGTTTTATGAAATATCAACTTTAGATATTCTAATATTTTGTTAATAAGTAATTATCTTGTTAATGTTCATTGTAATTGTCATACACTTTTCTGAGAGCATTAAATACAGACCAGGACAAAGAAGCAGTTAACACCTCCACCCACCTACATGAGGCAGAAGCAGAAGAGAAGCCAAACCACAAACAGTCATTTCAGCTCTTTTCTCAGACATCACACACAAGACCACTGTGGTTGGAAACATTAGAGGTTGCTTTCAAGTGCAGTTCTCAACTGTGCATGCTGCATCGAGTTATTTTGGAGGTCTGGTGTGTGTGTGTGTGTGTTTGTGTGTGTGTGTGTGTGTGTGTGTGTGCGTGTGTGTGCGCGTGTGCGCGTGTGTGTGTGCATGTGTGTGTGTGTGTGTGTGTGTGTGTGTGTGTGCATGTGTGTGTGTGCATGTGGGTGGGTGGGTGTTCATATATTTGTGCATTGTCAATCTAATGCTTTTCAATGACCTACTGAGCTGAAATGTCCTCTCTTTTTTCGAGTGCTAGAAGTTTCCATTGCCCCTCTCAGTATCTCTGTTAAAGACCAGTAAATCAGTAAAATTTGGTAAAATTGAGCCTGGAGCCCTCTTATATGTAGCATAGACTGTACTATTGTAGAATTGTTCAAGGTTTTATTTTAGAGGTAAACTGCTGCTTTCTCAGGACATCAACTTCTGAGAATTATTTTCCAAGAAATGACGTCACTTAGAAATGAAAGATGGGAAAATGAAAGAGAGAGAAGAAGATTACTTACAGATCAGTGCGTGTAGTGGACTGAGCTCCATGCTGTGTGAGTGAGAGATTGTCTGATGTGCAGTGTGTATTATAAGCTCTTCCTGTATTCTGACATTTAGATCACACTTCTGCAGAAATGTTGAGAAGGTTGATATGGTTGAGACAGTTGGGCCCTATATAGTTGTAAATATTGTATAAATATTATCTATCTATCTATCTATCTATCTATCTATCTATCTATCTATCTATCTATCTATATATCTATCTATCTATCTATCTATCTATCTATCTATCTATCTATCTATCTATCTATCTATCTATCTGTCTGTCTGTCTGCCTATGTATCTATCTATTCTTATTATAAATCAAGAACTATTTGCACATTTCTAACAGCAGGTCAGAACTGAACATTTGTAGTGTGGAAATGTAATTTTTGTTTGGCTGGTTATTTTCTGCTTGTTTGTTGGGGAGCACTCTCAAAAAGCCTGTGCATCGTAACACTGTCACTTATTAACACTGAAGCTGTGATACTGTTTCCATGTTAATACTGTAAATATGAAAAGATCTGCATGTTTAGCATGCAAAGTTTTCATTCTTTCATTCATTTCAAAATTTTTTTCATTCTTTTTTGTTTTTCTTTTTTATTTTGCCTGTTTTTATTTTTTTTATTTATTTATTTTTTTGTTTCTTCATGCCCTATCAAAGCGTATCTTTTAGATCAAGATGAAGTTTTATGAAATATCAACTTTAGATGTTCTAATATTTTGTTAATAAGTAATTATCTTGTTAATGTTCATTGTAATTGTCATACACTTTTCTGAGAGCATTAAATACAGACCAGGACAAAGGAGCAGTTAACACCTCCACCCACCTACATGAGGCAGAAGCAGAAGAGAAGCCAAACTACAAACAGACATTTCAGCTCTTTTCTCAGACATCACACACAAGACCACTGTGGTTGGAAACATTAAAGGTTGCTTTCAAGTGCAGTTCTCAACTGTGCATGCTGCATAAAGTTATTCTGTGTGTGTGTGTGTGTGTGTGTGTGTGTGTGTGTGTGTGTGTGTGTGTGTGTGCGTGCGCGTGCGCGTGCGGGTGCATGTGTGTGTGTGTGCATGTGTGTGTATGTTTGTGTGTGTGTGTGTGTGTGTGTGTGTGTGTGTGTGTGTGTGTGAGAGAGAGTGAGTGTGCCCGTGTGTGTGTGTGTGTGTGTGTGCGTGTGTGTTTGTGAGAGTGAGAGTGAGAGTGAGAGTGAGTGTGCGTGTGTGCATGTGCGTGCGTTGGTGTGTTTGTGTTTCTGTGAATGTGTATGTGTTTCTGTGTGTGGCTCTATGTGTGTGTGTGTGTGTGTGTGTGTGTGTGTGTGTGTGTGTGGGTCTCTGTGTGCGCATGGGTGCGGGTGTGTTTGTGTGAGTGTGTGTGCATGTGGGTGGGTGGGTGTTCATATATTTGTGCATTGTCAATCTAATGCTTTTCAAAGACCTACTGTGCAGAAATGTTCTCTCTTCTTTCGAGTGCTAGAAATTTCCATTGACCCTCTCTGTATCTCTGTTAAAGATAAACTAAGCACACACTGCAATTTGTCACTTTACGGGGCACTTGTTTACCCAGAAAGAATCGTGTTAACCATATTGATAATTAATTGCAGTTTGACCTTTAACAACATAAAGTTTTGTCTCAGTTTAACAGTTGATATTGAGAAGCTGTAAACTGCTCTGTTAATGTGGACACAGAGCTGATCTATGGGGGTTGGACTACAGTTACTACATGTTGGGAACATCTCCAGGTGACCTGGTAGATCCAGATTCAATACAAAACATAAGAAAATACCTTTACCCACATTAGTCATCATCACATTCGTCACCTGATGGTTTACAAGGCTGCATATGGGTTTAGGAGAATTAAGACAGGAAGACTCTCTCACAGTGACTAAAGCTTGTGATTAATAATGAATGTGAGTAAATACTGTGTGAAAATGAAATGTTATGTTCTTGCAGTGCATTTTGTTGGAAAAGAAAAAAAATGCATTATAACATTGATGTAAAGTAGTACAAGGTCATGGAGAATGGAGGGGTTTGTATGTGCAGTGTGTAAAGGAAAGATTCAGGTGGACAGGAGGAGCAGAGTGGGCATCAGAAAGGCGATAGAACCCAGACCACCAGGAGGAGGATTAAGAAGAAGAAGAAGAAGAAGAAGAAGAAGAAGAAGAAGAAGAAAAGAGGGGGAAGGGAGGAAGAGAGACAGGGAGCCTTGGAAAACTGTGATCAATAAGGATAACAGATGCACATGTGGAAACAAACAAACAAACGAACAAACAAACAAATAAGGACGTCTAATACATATGTGTTACATTCTTTTTCACAGCCTAAAAGCAGATACAGATGTGGAAACAAACAAACAATAAAGCAAAAAAAAAAAAAAAAAGCAAAAAAAAAAAAAACCCTATTTATTTAGTCTGTCATAGAGTTACTTTGATGACATACATTAAGATATGAATGGTCGGTTATATGTACTCCTTTTGATGCTTTAGTGTAAAATCTATGTCAAATTTTTAATTGGGCCATATGAGTTCTCTTACAGTAGCTCATATTCTTTGCATTGACAATTTTCTCTCACATCCATGGATCAGTAGAAACTCATAAGCCTTGTTGTCCAGTAAATGTACATTATGTTCCTCGAAGTGAAGATTGTCAGAGATGGAGTGTACTTTTTATCCTTTCATTTTTACCAGTTGGTTTTGTGATAGTAACACCATAAGTAACAGTAAGGGCTCTTCATTCGCTCCATGACAAAATACTGAAATGCAAGTAAGAATCTCTCTCTCTCTCTCTCTCTCTCTCTCTCTCTCTCTCTCTCTCTCTATATATATATATATATATATATATATATATATATGAACTACATACCAGAACTTTTGACCAAAGAAGGTCACTAGGGTATCTTGGCTGCTCTCATTATCGCAGATGACGTGATATGTTATTTTATGTAATGTCTCCCTCTGCTGGACTCAGACTGAAGTTCAGTTGGGCTTCACATCCTCCTCCTAATCCAGCTGTAGATGAGACTCCTTTTATCAGATGTATGACACACTAGATACACCATAGGTCCAAATGCAGTGATACTAGAAACTCATACAATTGTGTTTCAGAAGAGTACGTTAGCATGTCATGATGGAAATTTACTCTTCAACAGAAATTAGAAGCAGTGAAAGCATTGACAATAGAAGAAGTCATTTATTTTTAGCTTTAAAAGACTGGATGTCCAGTTACATAAAAATGAATGAATAAAGCGGTATTTATCATTGCATTTTGAACTGGGTTTGAAAACAACAGATTGTTAAATAAGACTCCAAAACCTGATGTAAAAGGTACATGCAATTACACTGTTTTGGTAGTGACTATATATAACCATTATCTATTAGGAAATATGTAACAATAACTTTATAAAGGCTTAATACTTATTTAATACTTTCAAAATTTAGGCACAGGCTTAAACTTAGTTAACAAAAATAGATTTTATCTTTAGACTGCTGGAAACATTGGCATGAAACAATGAATGCATGTATACAGTTAGTCAGAAACTGAAACAAATACAAACATGACCCTAACCCTAACCATAACCCTAACTGAAATACATACAAATATGAATGTTAGTGAGAAAATGTTATTCTCATACCATTCAATGCTTCTCTCATCAACAAACAATAAAATTACTGCTGTTTGCAGATATCCCAGCATGCACAAAAATAAACATGCACAAGTAGGAGAAAAAAGCAGGGTGAGAAACCTTCCCCTGGACCATTCAGCTGAGTTAGCAGGAGAAGCAGGAGAAACTGAGTCAGGAGCAGAGAAATGGAGCTGGGAGGCAGCAGGAGCAGACTGGATGGCAGTGGAAGTGTGAGATGTGGAGGATAAAGTAGACTGCAGTCGTCTACTCCTGGTTTCTTCTATATCCTGACGTCGACTCTCAGCTCCTGTGACGTGTTCCCGTGTGGCCAGATCTATGTGCAGATGTAAAGCACCACTAGAGACACTGAAATCCTAGAATTTTCCTGCTGCATCCATTTGGGGGTTAAGTCTTCTGACATGAAGAGACTGAATACAAGTACAGAAAAGTCTTTAACTGTGAATGAATAGGCAGAGTTCAGTTAACAAAACACTGGCTACTGGGCAACTAGGTAGACCTGGGACCCCACCATTCCTACTGAGGTCAGGTAAGAAACAAAGGTCTTTACACCAGAGGGCAAAGGGGAGAACAGGTCTAAATAGACAGAACAGGGATAATCAGAGAGAAAAAGGCTAACATGGGAACAAGGTTAACAAAGTCAGAAGAAATATGGTTTACAGAGAAATTAGGAAACAAGGAACAACACGCGGGTCAGTACAAACAGTTAGTGATTTTTCAAAGCACCTGTGAAAACATCACTGTGTATATATAGACTGACACAATAAGTGAACAAAACAGACAAGTGCACATACACTTGGAGAACAAGGTGATTAGCCAATCAGGTCCAAGTGGATTTTGACCAGAAGACAGGAAGCTAAAGACAAAGGTCTGCCAACACACATTCAGATTTGTGATTTTCACTCTTTTATTAATATGTAGGATTAGTAGACAGGGCCTGACCTTCCACTCGTCTCACTTCATATGAGGGAAATAAATAAATAAATAATCAAATGAAATTCAACCTGACATCTTAACACAATGGTACATCAGCAGTCTCACAGTCTGTTTAGGATGCTTTTGTCATCTGTAAGATTACAGTTTTCCTGTTAAAACAATAATAAGCCTTCAACTCTAAATAAACTGTCTGTCAGTTATCTTTTCTCACTGTCCTGATGTCTTACTGTCTTTCTCATTGTACCCAGGCATGGTCAGTGCCAGTTAAAATGGTGTGAGTGTGTGATGGGGAGTGTAATGATGGTGTTATTATACCTGTGGTTGTGTTTGAGTTCAGCTGTGAGTAAACTGTGTCCTCCTGTGGTGTGTTGGTCTTTTCTGATGGAAGAGAAAAGGTGATATAAAGTATGATTTTGACTTCTCAGGAAATACACAAACAACATGTGCTGTAGAATCCCACACATAATGATGCTTTTAAATGTTCATGTATTGGGTTGTTTTGATTGTGAGGTAAAGTGGATGTACCTTTTCCCTTTCATATTTCAAAAAAGTTAATGTTTTTCACCTGAACATTAGAATAATTTGCATTGCTCTGTTCATCCACAGGATCTAAAATTCAACAACGATAACAACAGCAAAGACTTCAAACTACAATTAAACAGCAGTCAGTTTAATAAATCAATTACTGTCACTGGTCATTTTTAATCATGTGTGATCTACAGCTTTATTGGACTGACAGAGATATTAAAATGATTATCATGAGTCATGGTTAAAGTTGAGTTTAGGGCACAATCAAAGGACATGTAATCACAGTGTATGCTAGTTATAGACTTTACCTCTGTTGTCCCTATCTGGAGTGTCAATATCGTCATAGGTGTGAACACTTCCTAAGAAAGAGAGTAAGACATTATGTTTATGGAGGTCCAGTATGTAAACATTACTGTGTATGTTAACAGTAAACTTTACCTCTGTTGCCTTTATCTGGGCTTTCTATCTTATCATAAATGTCAGCAGTTCCTATGAAAAGCATTATTAAAACACAGTACGGTTATGAGTGTTCAACTGTGACTTGCTGACTCTTCTGATTAATTACATTCTACAGAAGAGTCAACAAGTCACAGTTTTGTGATTTTAAATCAACGGAAAACAAACTCTCTAAATTTTAAGGAAAGATGCAAGCGTTTACCTTCTGGTTTTTTTTCAGCAGTAAAAATTGATCATTAGAATGATGATCACAAAGACAACACCCAATCCCACCACCACTCCTACTGTTACAGCAGAGGATCCGTCACCTGAGTTGACTAACACATGAATATTCCTCAGTAGTATACTGACATTACTGTAGTACCACACTGGAGTTACAAACAGACAAAAATGATTTTCAATTACTTCTGACAGTGATCCAGCTCTTTGGTGACTCTCCTCTCTCTGGGTGTTTACACCAATACAGACCCTCATCTGACTTTGAGACAGTAGGGATGGTCATCTCTCCTGTAGTCTGATTCTGGAGGACTAATCCATCTTTATAGAAATCAGCTCTGAGGTGCGAGGAGTCATATCGATATCTACAGCACAGAGTCAAAGTATCTCCCTCAGTAACAGGATGGACAGGACTCTCCAGGATCACATCACCATCTATAGAACAGAACACAATTGCATAGACTGCAGAGAGAAAAACAATACTTTCAGTATAGATACTCCAAGACAATTTAAGACTAGAAGCGCAGAGCGCCGGTCATTTGACCGCTGTGACGTCTTAGAAGAGGCGGCGTACTCGTTTGACCTACTTATACCTAGAAGTGCGGACTACCGGTCATCTAACTCGATCAAATTACAGGACCCTCCTTTCATGACTTTTCCTAGACTTGTGCTTTTTATCACCCAGCATCCTTACATTTTCAAAATCACCCCAGTACAAGCTAATTTTAAGCTATTTTGCTCCTATTTCTGTGAAGTTGCTGTCAGCCTTGCGTTCAGTCATGTTGATTCTCTTTTCTTTCAACAGATGTTGCAAGGGTTCAC
Source organism: Chanos chanos (assembly GCF_902362185.1). NCBI lineage: Eukaryota > Metazoa > Chordata > Actinopteri > Gonorynchiformes > Chanidae > Chanos > Chanos chanos. Next base: position 42,690,514 of record NC_044501.1, on the reverse strand, counting down.
TCGTACTAGTTTGCTGTCATTCAGACATGTGAGTAAGATTTGCATTTATAGCAACATAATAGTGTGTGTGTGTGTGTGTGTGTGTGTATTGCAAAATGACGACAGTCACTTTAATAACATACCTAATCATAATATGACTTTGATAATTTGCCGACATTTTGCAAATGGTGACCCATTCAATATAACAAGTCCCTTTGAGGGCAATTGGCAGGTGATAAAAGGAGATGACCTCATGTCCAGTATTGTTATTATTCACAGTGACGTTTCTGATTCAATTATAGAGTTACAGATTAATATTACATAATGTGCAAAAGTGACAACAATAATTTAATAACTATGAAGCGCAGAAATATATTATCTTTTGGGTTATATTTACATAAGTCCTGTTTGTTAAACATTAAAAAAAAGTTCTGTGTGTTTGGACAAGGATTAGAATTTCGATGCTTCAACAATATATAGCTCTCTGCTTCACTATGTATCATCACTAATAACACTACATTGCAATTTTACAAATAATTTTTCACAGATATGTCTTAAAATTGACTGTTGAGACTGACCTGTCACTGTAATGTTGAGAGGATTACTGTTCCCTCCAGAGTCAGACTGACACCAGTACACTCCACTGTCTGATGACTGGAGGGAGCTGATGCTACATGTAGATCCTGTTACTGATCCCCAGTCTGATAAACAGTCTGACACCTCTCCATTATCTGTGTATCGTCTCACTTTCCATCCAGTAGAGTTACTCTGTACCTCACAGCTCAGTGAGAGAGAATCAGATGTAAAGTGTTTAGTTGTGTTGGGACTGATGATCAGAGAGGCTGGAGGAGACAGGGCTGAGACACAGAGAGACAGAGTTGGAATCTATTTTTTATTTGATTTATATAAAAATGGAGGAGACAGAACTAGTGGGGAAACACATTCCAAAGCAATTTCAATATATTCAACATCACACAATAAACAGAGACAAGCTCAGAATCAACAGCAAAAAGATACATTCAACACCTAATCAAAGGAATCAAACATGCAAACAAAGAACAAACGAACTAACAAAAAAGCATAGGTACAAACTGGGCCATGGAAAAGACTCTAGGTATCAAGAGAGGCAGTAAACAGAGAAGCGCACACCTCTAAGATTATTTCTTTATAGAAAACAAGGTAAATTGAAATCTTAACAAATTAGTTACCCAAGTCTGAAACAACAAAAGACATCACCTCTCTGGATATTAAAGAAAATTAAAATCACACTTTACTTTGGTTAAATGCGGCTCACTAAGTTCACCAAGTTTGTTTGACCTATCAGTTCTAATTTTATTCACTAATTAAAACTTCAGTTAGGTTATCTCTAACCTTTTATCGATCCCTATTTAGTTAGAAAAGTACCAGAATGGTTTTTCAAAATGTTATTTTGGAATATTTTGTCTATAGACAAAATTTGTCTATAATTATATTGTTTAATACTTATGTTTCTTCCTTCTACTTTTAGGTACTTTAGTTCACCGCAGTTTTGCTTCCCGGTAAGTACAACGTAATTTTAGAACCAAAAGACACAGTTAACTTACAATTTCGTCAACACATCACAGTTTCAACACATCACATTCATAGCAAAACTGCAAGTCAATCAGCTGATTTCAAAAGTTTGTGCACAACGTTCAATCTTTCAGTTTTCTTAGAGTCAAGTTCTTCAAATAAGAAGAAAATTATATATCCGACCGTGTTAAATCCTCCATTACCACTATTCCACTGCTGCGGTACCGGTGCCTAATCGAGTACCGGGGCCGCGCTTTTCCACTGACAAAATACTGGTGCCGGAGCTGAAAAGCTGGCACCGGCACGGCACCACAGAATTGCTGGTCCCAAAAGTTGGAACCGCTGACGTCAGAGGCTGTGCAAATAAAAACCACGCGAGAACCAATCAGTTCAGCGTTTGATGTGTTTGGTACATGACGTTCTCTAGAGAGGCGGGAGTAACAAAAAACGTCGGACCAAGTAGCGGTAGGCTAAAGGATATTTGTAACGTGAAAATACGTATATGATTAAAAGATGTATGAGCAACAATGTGTGTCTACATCAATACAGCCTGTCGTTTAGTTGTTACATGAACGTAATCGGTCCCAGAGTGGTAGAAAAAGACACTCTCTCTCGGCTCTGGCTGGTGCAAATAAACCACTGCAGACCTTCATTTAAACACTCGTTTTAACTTTTGAGCTAGGTGACAGACTTACTATTTTCATGAATTTTGCACCCAGAGCGAAAAGGTATAGGACAAAATTCGTGAGGTGTTTCGCTGTGTGGAAGCCTAGAGTAAAAGTAAATTTATAAAAAGCAAGCAGATGCGTTCTGTTCGACATTATTTTCCCCAAACTTTCACTATGTAGCGTTCGGTTCCCAAACCAGTGGAAATGCGGGCCGGTTCTCAAAAGGCACCAAGGCAGCACTGGCTCCGTACCGGCACGGGCACGGGCACGGGCACCAGCACCGTCCTAGTGGAAAAGAGCTACATGTTGCGAAGCTGTCCGCTCTCGTGTTCGTCCCTTCTCTTGGGTAGGCTCGCCATCTTACTTTGTTGTCACTTCGGTGCTATGGTAGTTCCTCCGTAGAAAGTCGGTTCGATTAATACATCCAAAAAAACCCTGACCTGTATAACAGGATTACAGTCCACGAGTCCACATCATATCTTTTGGCATCACAATAACTCAATACCACACTGTCTTTTTCCAAACACGTGTAACTCAGCTACGTTAACTTAACCAGCTTGCTCGCGGCATACTAGCTGACTAGCAACTTATATAATCACACAACATTTCCATGCATTTGCAAATTTCGAAACTAAGTCTACACAACACTTTTTCACAAATAAAATGCGCATTCTGAAAATTAAAGAGTTTAACTCACCAAATCCCTTTGCGTAAATCACAAAACTAATTTACGTTGATTCAAGTATCTTCAACAAAACTTGTAATCCGTTGTGTCTTTTTCTTCTCTTCTAAGAGTCTAACCTGGATGACCACAGTAAGTATAAACTTTTAGCGTATTGGGTCTCTTGGATTTCTTTATTTCTTTCCGTTCGTATCGAATGTCTTCTTTAGGTTAGATCTCTCTCTTGCAAGTTCTTCTGTTAATTTATCTAGTTCCGTTCTCATATCTCTGGTAGGCAGAGCTAAACCGTTAATTGGTCATTTCTTGTGTGGGTGAAATTCTCAGCCTGGGCCAAATGAGACTGAGTCCCAACGCCACACGACACCTGTTCTGTGACAAAACAACAGGAGTCTAACAATGAGTCAGATGCAGTGTAAGTTTATTGTATAGTTCAAAAAGGCATACAACAAACTGAGTCAGGTCCCGGGGAGTGACTGACTCCATCTCACAAAGCACCGGCCTTTATACACGTTTTCTTAAAAAAGATACACATTCCTTAGTCTCTTTGTATGTAGGGCACCTCGGCCAGCCTGTCTTCACAGACTCCTCTTATCATCACTATTTTCTAGCTCCTTTTACTCCTAGCATAAGTTGTCACCAATAGTTACTGCCCTGCTAAGACGTACCATGAGACCTTGAACATTTCGCCATCTGCCTGCGTTGTTAATGACAGCAACAGTCTGGCAGGGGCTCCTTCCTTATCTCACAGGCAGTCCTTAAGAGCCTCACTGACCTCTTCTTTTTGAACACAGAGAACGTGATATTTCTTGTAATAAAAAGATTGTATAATTATAACTTTTAATATAAATGATTACATTGATTCACTGATTAATAATTCATTGATTCATTGATTAATAATTTTCCAACACTTGCATCTGACATTTGCAGTGCTATTTATTATTACCTGATTGGTTATAACTTGTCTGCATTACTTTTATTGTTTATTCCTATATTAGTTTTTTTTTTTTTTTTTTCATTTTATTTATTTATTTATTTATTTATTTTACTTCTCCTTTCAACTACTACATTTTAAGCCCTGGTTACACTAAGTTCTTGGGAGCGCACATCACGGAGGACCTCTCCTGGTCCTCACATGTCACTGCGCTCTCCAAGAAGGCCCAGCAGTGTCTCCACTTTCTGCGGCACCTGAAAAAGGCGAGTCTCCCCCCATCCATCCTCACCACATTCTACAGAGGCACCACAGAGAGCATTCTGACCAGCTGTATCACTGTCTGGCATGGGAACTGCAAAGCCTGCGATTGCAAGTCCCTACAGTGGATGGTGAAGACAGCTGAAAAGATCAAAGGAAGTGCTCTCCCATCCATTCAGGCCATCGACAATGCACGGTGCACCCGAAAGGCCCTCAGCATCGTGAAGGACCCTACCCACCCTTCCCACATCCACTTCACCCTCCTACCCTCTGGCAGGAGGTACCGGAGCATCCGTACTGCCTCCACCAGACTATGCAGCAGTTTCTTTCCTCAGGCTGTGAGGTTCCTCAACAGCTTTAACACTCAGAACTTCCAAACAGCAACTCTCTGACCCCTTCCTTTGCACAATAAACTGCACTAATTACACAATCAATTGCACTAACACCCCAAACAACTCACCTACCTGCACAATACCAATGCTGTTGCCAGTAATTCACTGTCCATGTCGGGTGTGCTTGTCATGTCCAGGTTTGTAATATGTAGGGATTTTTTTTTTTATCTTTATCTTGTAGAAGTTTTACTTTTTATTTACTTAGTACTTTCTTTACCCAGTACTCTCTGTCCTTACTCAGTACTTTCTGTTTTTACTCAGTGCTTTCTGTTGTCATATTTATTGCTCATTTTTTCCCCCTCAGTATTTATTGAGCCTTATTTATTGTTCTATGTGGTATATATTTGTTATTTGTTTTATGTGGCACTGTGGTCCTTGTGTAACGCAATCTCGTTCACCTGTATGAGTCATGCATATGTGGATATGACAATAAAAGCAGTCTAAGTCTAAGTCTGCTCCCTCTAGTGGACAAATACAGGATTCCCAAGGGTTCCCCATTATACATCACTGTCAGTGTAGATGAGGGTAAATTATGAAATGGTGAAGCACTGCAACTTCAACAGCCACAATAATGTAGGAGACAAGCAATATTACATAGGATTATTGTACTTTCCACAATTTTTCGCCGTCTCCTGCTTACATGAGACATTCTCTAGCACTGATGTCCTACTGACGTTATCGGAGATGATGTCATTTGTGTAATGTCTCCCTCTGCTGGATTTAGACTGAAGTTCAGTTGGGCCTCAGATCCCTTAAGAGTCCTAACCTAGCTGTAGATGAGGATCCTGTCATTAGACATATGACACACTAGATACATCACACAGACAGTATGAGATGGCAACCAGGTTGTATTTTAATGTCTTTTGTCAGAGGAAAAGGGAGAGACTGGTGTTGTTAATTATTGTCTCGGTTATGACTTGATACAGAGGAACTCATCTGTGAGCACTGGGTGTTTTGTGTAAGAGTTTGACTTCCACAGAGACATGTTAGGTTTATATGTTTTATATTAATCCACCTCTTAGAGAAGCTGAAAAAAAGAAGAAAATCATATTACTTTTCTTGTTGAGCAAATAAGGTGGACTGGAACTCTTAGTCATGCAGTGGAGAAAGCTCCTGGTAACATTGGACCTAAAATCGGTCTCTAAGTGACAAACCAAACTAACTCAGTCAATAGCTATAAGGAATTTATTTGATGTAAAGACATGAAGAACAGTCAGCAGCAAATATCAGTGAAAGCATGTGAGAGCAGCAGTGCACCTGTCATTAAAACCTGTATATTTCTGTTATTCACAGAAGATAAAGTGACACTGAAGTTAACCATAGTACAACCTGTAAGCATTCAGACTGTTGCATGTTCGTGTTTCAGATCAAACCAAACGGTCATTAGATGAAGAGACTCATAGGGCTCCCTCCTCAAATATTAAAGTGTGTTATGGAACGTTCCAGAAGGATGTTTAGAGTGAGACTATAAACACAAATCCTGACCAAAGTGCAGTGATACCAGAAACTCAAAACTGTGTCTCAAAAAAGTATATGGCATCCAGTGTCATTGGGGAAAGTTGCTCAGAGAGGAATAAATGTATGTTTACACTTAAAACCGAAGATGGCAGTTATGTAAAAGTGAACCAGACTACAATCAAAAGTGACCACTGGGGGCTAACAAGAACACTAAGAGACAGGGTGTGACAGTAAAACAGCAAAACCTGATCTAAACATCTCCATGCTTCAGGAATGATTATATGTATGTGCATTATATGTATTATACAAAACAAGACTTTTATGAATAATATTTATCATTTAAATCAGTTAATGAGTAAATACCTCTTTTTCTTAATCAGGTAAATTACAATCAGTAAAGAAAAACAGGTTTGAAGTGAAATTTATTGAATTAATTGAGTCTATTAAATACATTGATATTGATCAAAAATTGACACATATTGATCTATGGAATCATCTATGTGACCACATACATGTTTTAAAACACATAGATACAAACTGAAATACATAACAATAAATTGATGTTGCTAAGAAAATTATACTTACACTGTTCTATGCCTGTCATTTTTTATCTCACAAAAATAAACTAATCTTTGCAAAGTATGTGTGTATGAACAATTTCTTTAAAAGAAAAGACATATGCATCATCTGAGAGGTCTATCAAAAAGAAGAAACAATATGTATAAATTGTATTTATTCTAAAAAAAAGGTCTTCTTTTTTAAGCCTATCAGCACATTTTCAGTTCTCCTTGTAATGCATGATATCTGACACAATCAATATTGTTATATCATATTAAATATTTACATTAAACGGCAAAGTCGCAAACTTCTCAGAGTCTGTCCCTGTCATCTTTTACATTGTGCTGAGAAATGACTCTATACTTCTTGTGTGATCATATAGAGAAAATCACATTGTAAATCTTATAATTGACGGATTATAATGTTTCTTTGACTGCATACTGTCTCTTGTCTCCATGAGACTGAGCTGTAAAACAAACACAAAAACAAGACAAATTAATCATTTGAACTCCAAAACTCTTTTTTAGCATTCATCTTTTATCAGTGCGTTATAAGAGAAACAGATCATTCATTTAGAGTGTGAAATTAAACTTGTGACCTTCTGTATTGAGAGAGTTCTCACCTCCAGCCCTCCAGCATTTAACCCCGATCACAATGGTCACCAGCAGATATGGAGAAAGTACCAGTAGAGAACAGAGCAGTCTGGGGAGAGAGATGGAGTCTTCTGGACCTGAAAGCGAACATGCACACACACACACAAAGACAGAGAGAGAGAGAGATGCACACATTCTGTGGGAAAAGTGATGGTTCAATAGTCTTCATCTTGAGTTCTTTTTCACCCAATAAGTGCAGTGTTCAGAGATCCCCATAGTCATTCAGAGTGTACAGATGTTTTACAGATGTTCTTGCAGTTCTGAAGTTTATTAGAGATAAAATAAGTATTTGATTGGCTGAAGAGACCAGTCACTGGATTCCTCAAACATCAGTAATGATCAAAATGTTAACATCAAAACCAGCACAAAAATGACTCTGCTTAGCCAGGAGTTAGGACCATATTAAAAATTATTATTATACGGCTTTGTTGAATACTCGATTCTGATTGGTCAATTACAGCACTCTACAGCCTGTTATTTCTGAATGTCATTCCACCGCCATGAATAACAGACCATTGTTATGGATTTTTTTTTTTTCCTCATTTAGCGTAAGCAATAAAATCATTTTTAAACCAATACTTTTGGTCAAATTATTGATTTCTTTAATAAGTAGCCGTGTAATAAGAAGACTGTCCTGCAAAACCCTGTTAGGGTTTGTTTTGCAATAATGACCGGCTCCTTGTGCATTATCCCTTACTTATCTCACCTCCGACAGTGACAGTGACAGTGATCCAGCTCTTTGGTGACTCTCCTCTCTCTGGGTGTTTACACCAATACAGACCCTCATCTGACTTTAAGACAGTAGGGATGGTCACCTCTCCTGTAGTCTGCTTCTGGAGGACTAATCCATTTTTATAGAAATCAGCTGAGGGGTCATTTCGATATCTACAGCGCAGAGTCAAAGTATCTCCCTCAGTAACAGGATGGACAGGACTCTCCAGGATCACATCACCATCTACAGAACAGAGCAAACATTAATGATTTTAATATAGATACTGCATAACCATTTTAAAAATGATATCATCTCTGAGGTAATACTGATATGAGGTGTGGCTGTTAAATGTTAAATGATACTCTGTGAGTTTGGACAAAGATTAAAATTTTGATGCTTCAACATTATTCATCTACATGACTGTGTATCATCACTAACAATAAAACACGGGTATTTTCTCTCTAATGAGGACAAATAATTTTTCACAGATATGGTTTAAGTGTGACTGTTGAGACTGACTGGTCACTGTAATGTTGAGAGGATTACTGTTCCCTCCAGAGTCAGACTGACACCAGTACACTCCACTGTCTGATAACTGGAGGGAGCTGATGCTACATGTAGATCCTGTTACTGATCCCCAGTCTGATGAACAGTCTGACACCTCTCCATTATCTGTGTATCGTCTCACTGTCCATCCAGTAGAGTCACTCTGTACCTCACAGCTCAGTGAGAGAGAATCAGATGTAAAGTGTTGAGTTGTGTTGGGACTGATGATCAGAGAGACTGGAGGAGACAGAGCTGAGACACAGACAGACAAAGTTAGAGCTCACATTTGTTCAGGCTTTGAGATCAGAAACAGGTGCTGGGAGAAAATGTTAATACTCCATTATTAACAGTGGCCTTACCAGGGAGGGGAAATACAACCATATTAAATAATTTTCCAAATAAATATACTCTGCGCACATAAACTCCTGTATGTTTAAGAGCAGCAGGGCTGAGAGTGTAGGAGCCTCCAGCTCCTCTGCTGCTGTCTGAGAGGAGTTCTACAGAGTTAGAATGAACCCTGGGTAACCCATCTGTGTAGGGAATGACTCTGTGCCAGAGGAATGTCCAGCCTGTAGAGGAGTCTTTAACCTCACAGCTCAGAATCACTGAGTCTCTTTCAGTCAGACACATCTTTGGAGAGACACTCACAACTTTTTGAACTTTTCTGTGCTGATGAATATAGAGATTTGTACTTTCTCTCCAGATTATTTTTTTTACAATTGTAGTGATCTGTGTCTTCTTTATGAAGAAAAATTCTAAGCAGCTCTGGTACTGATGGTATAATGATATATCAGTTTTATGAAACAGTACAAAGAAACTGGTTAAAATGAGACATTCTGTTATTATTCTGTTGGAGACAAGTAGAATGCAAGTATTGTTACAGTGCTTTCTCAGACATATCAGACCACTGGATGAAAACCAGTCTAAAAGGAAAATCTAAACAAACAAACAAAAAATGACCAATACCTAGTTTCATCAATGCAGTTCTAAACATCACTGTTATGTTGCAGTGTCAAGGACTTGAGAAAAATAATAGTTTGGTGTGAATGACCTTTCCCAGACCTTACAAGTAACACACTCCTTTCTGCTGTTTAATTTTTGTATAATAATAGTGTGTGTGTATTGTTAGAGTGTCAGCAGACATATCAGAGAAATAAGAATAAATCAGACTGACTACAGGAAATCCTCAGACAGCCAAACAAAGAAACAGAGAAAAAGCATGAACTCCTGGATTTACCAACGCAGAGTTACACATCAGAGATATATTATACATTTAAAGATTTGAGAGAAAATATTTGGGGAGAAAATCTCTCCAAAACTCTCAACTACCAACCACTGTACTCTTTTCATACATTACACTGATCACTCACCTCTTACACTGAGAAACAGAGAGTTACTTCTCTGTGAGGATGTGGGTCTGTCATCACTCTCTCCCTGACACCAGTACTGATCCTGGTCAGTTACAGCAGCTACTCTGATGGTCAATGTGTCTCCAGTTATAGTGGAACCATTAGACTGAGACACTGCAGTCTGAGTGCTGCCTTTATACCACTTATATGTCCAGTTCCTCCCAGACTCTATCACACACTTCAGACTGACTGTCTCTCCAGTGTAGACTGGACTCCAGTTTGGAGCTATGGTCAGCGTAGCTTTGGGCTGTGCTATAGCTCAGAGGAATAAAAAAATATGACATTAATACTGATTTCACTGTAACTTTACATATCTTTGGTCTGCGAAACCTATGTGTAACCTGTCTCATAGTAATCAGTGTACAGTACAATGGTAATGTTACTGATTAATTTAAAATGGATACAGAATAAAATACTCACAGTCCTGACACTAAACCAAAAATAGTATTTCTTTCATTCTAATGGAAGCCAGTTGCCTTTGTTTTTAACTTGTGTGACTTTTGTGCTAAAATTCTGAAATGGTGCCAGTGTATCACATGCTTGAAATGCATCTCAGAATATCTCACACACACGCACACACAGACACACACACATACACACACACACACACACAAACATATGACACACCTCTCAGACTATCACACATGTTACTCACCTTTAACAGTGAGAGTAATTTCATTACTTCTTTGTGAGGATGTGAGTCTGTAATCACTCTCTCCCTGACACCAGTACTGATCCTGGTCAGTTACAGCAGCTGCTCTGATGGTCAATGTGTCTCCAGTTATAGTGGAACCATTAGACTGAGACACTGCAGTCTGAGTGCTGCCTTTATACCACTTATATCTCCAGTTCCTCCCAGACTCTATCACACACTTCAGACTGACTGTCTCTCCAGTGTACACGGGACTCCAGTTTGGAGCTATGGTCAGCGTAGTTTTGGGCTGTGCTATAGTTCAGAGGAACAAAACAATATTAGTTGCATATTTTCTAATACATTAAAAAAGGCATTAGAGCAGAAGAATTAATAATGACTATGAAATTTTGTTCTCTAAAATGTGCTTTTCTATATTTCAAAACCGGTCACATTCTATTTTAGGGTTCACTGACAAACCCTCAGTGTGTGGACAGTGACGCAGGATGAGATGAAACATTTAAAACTTCACAGTAACTCTTTAGTAACAGTCAAGTGGTGTTCAGCATCTGTATTATTCAGTAACAAACAAGCTATTTGTCACCTCTTAGTTTCTCAACTTTAAAATAAAGCATTACCTCAAAAGGTTAAGTTTAATTTACTGATGAGATGTTATACAGCATCTCAAAAAACTCTCCATCAGAGAAGGGTCTGAACAAAACTCACCTCTCACAGTCAGACTGACAGATTTACTGGGTTGTGAGGATGTGGGTCTGTTGTCTCTCTCTCCCTCACACCAGTACTGATCCTCATCAGATTTAACAGCTCCTCTGATGGTCAGTGTGTCTCCACTTACAGTGTGATGTGCAGATGTAGACAATCTAATGTGAGTGCTGCCTTTATACCACTTATATCTCCATCCACTTTCAGACTCTATCTCACACTTCAGACTGACTGTCTCTCCAGTGTACACAGTGGTCTCTGGTTTTACTGTCAGTGTAGCTGTTGGTGAGTCTACGGAAATGAAGAGAGGCAAAGAGGAATAGTTATAGGCATAGACAGAGTAATGGTTATAGAAAGAGGAATGGAACAGATTCATTCACAGTTAACTGTGGTTTGTCTGAGAACTATCATAACTGGGAAAAAGGTTATCATTAAACAGTCTGCTTGGGTGATATTAATCAGTCATTTTTGATGGATAAAGATTATGAAAAGAGTGATATTTGTATAACCTCAGAACATGTCACATTGAGACTGACACTCCCATAGTCTTGGCAAATAATGAGGCTAAAATGTATTTAACACTGTGTGTATTAATTATTCTCCTTAACAGTGAATATGAATATTTCTAGTAACATTTCAAGGTTTTTTCAGTGGGTGACACCATGGATTGAAAAAAAAAAAAAATTCTAATGTCATATTCTAATGGAGCCCAATCGCTTTTTTTTTTTTTTTTTTAATCTGTGTTATTTTTCTAACCGAGTTAAAACTCTAAAGAGATGCCAGTTTATCACATATACTAAACACATCTTAGAGTATCTCTCTCTCTCTCTCTCTCTCTCTCTCTCTCTCTCTCTCTCTCTCTCTCTCTCTTTTTCTCTCTCTGAGATACGTATAGAATCAATTCTCTGTCAATATTTTTTTCAGTATGAGAATTGGTTCTGTAATGTCACAGACAGCATTTCTCTCCTTTATTCCTCTGTCCTGTACATTACTCACACAAACAGTACTAAGAGACAGAGAAATGTGTAATTTATCACAGATATAACACCCTGTTAACACCCATCCAGTCTACACAGGACTCTCTGCTTCTACAGTCAGTGTTGGTCTGCGTAAGGCTGTGCGTATGGATGATAAATGTTATAATAAATATTATGATAGTGTAGTGTGTGATAACATGATATGGCAGTGTTTATTTATTTCTTTTTTATGTTTGTTTGTTAGGTCAGATATCACTTTACTATTACAGGCTTACGCAGAAATTCAGATTGTGATTATATTTGTAATAATATTTATTATTTGATTTTTTTTTCATGACAATTTACATTCTCAAAAATCTCCGGAAACACTTTCAGGTTCTGTGTTAAGGACAATGGTTTTCTTATGTTTAGGCAAATTCTTACATGGAGGTAAATTTTTGCTCAGTGCATTCAGTGTACTATTAGAAGTGCAAATAAATAAACAAATCAGAAAATCACTGGAATCTGAGAGTCTGTATCACACAAGTTACTCACCTCTCACTGTCAGAGTGACAGGACATGTTACACACATATCTCAGAGTATCACACACTTTACTAACCTCTCACAGTCAGAGTAACAGATTCACTGGGTTGTGAGGATGTGGGTCTGTTATCTCTCTCTCCCTCACACCAGTACTGACCCTCATCAGATTCAACAGCTCCTCTGATGGTCAGTGTGTCTCCATTTACAGTGTGATGTCCAGATGTAGACAATCTAATGTGAGAACTGCCTTTATACCACTTATATCTCCATCCACTTTCAGTCTTTATCTCACACTTCAGAGTGACTGTCTCTCCAGTGTACACAGTGGTGTCTGGTTTTACTGTCAGATGAACTGCTGGGAAGTCTGTGGGTAAGTACAAAAAATGTTTATTATACTTACAAAAATCAATGAGAAGATGGAGAGGGGAATAATTCAGTTGAACCATTTTAAATATGTAACAGCTTTTATTCTTTATCATCTTCCATATTCTCTTCTTTATAATGTTTCTGACAGTGAACACAGAGACATTTATCATCTTCCACTACTGACAACATGGGCCTATTATGTTTAAGACTTTGACATTAATACTGATTTCACTATAACTGTTATAACCTGTCCCATAGTAATCAGTAGAAAATGCAAGGTTAATATTACCGATTCATTTAAAATGGACACAGATGATATAATGAGTGATATTTGAGTTGCCTCATAATACTGAAATACTCACAGCCTGGACAGAAAATGAGACTAAATAAACTGTATTATTTTTTCCCATTGAGAGTTAATGTGAATATGACTGAATATGAATATGACTGGTAACATTTCCAGGTTTTGTGAGTGTGTGACACCACAGATAACAGGAATTTCTTACATTCCAATGGAGGCCAGTTGTCTTTGCTTCTAACTTGTGTGATTTTTGTGATTAAACTCTGAAATGGTGCCAGTTTATCACACGCATGAAATGCATCTAAGAATATTTCTCTCCCTCACATACACACATACGTACACACACAAACACACACACACACACACACACACATATGACACACATCTCAGAATATCACACATGTAACTCACCTTTAACAGTGAGAGTAATATTATTGCTTCTTTGTGAAGATGTGGGTCTGTTATAACTTTTTCCCTGACACCAGTACTGATCCTGGTCAGTTACAGCAGCTGCTCTGATGGTCAGTGTGTCTCCAGTTCTAGTGTAATCATTAGACTGAGACACTGCAGTCTGAGTTCTCCCTTTATACCACTTATATCTCCATTCATTTTTAGTCTTTATCACACACTTCAGACTGACTGTCTCTCCACTGTACACAGTGGTCTCTGGTATAACAGTGAGTGTAGCTGTAGGTAAATCTGTACAAATGGAGAGAAGAGGAAAACTCTTTTTTAATGTATTCACTGTCAGGATTCATAATTACAATGGTACCATTTGTTTCTAAAACATCACAAAGAACATTCTCCTCCGTTTCTTTATCACATGTCACTCAGGTTGAACAACGAGATACACAGCAGCATTATTAAATGTGAATAATCATATTTCAAAACCTGACATCAGTACTAATCCATTAAACACTGTACATCAATTCATACTCATGATGTTAAGGAAATATGTCCCACTTTTTTTTTTTTTACAGTCAGTTAATGATGACAAATTTTAACAGACTCTGAATACTAACAGACTCACCTGACACTCTCACTGTTACAGCATCACTCATCTGTGAATACTGACTGAGATCTTTCTGTGCTCCTTGACAAGCATATTTACCACTCTGATCCTTAGTAGTGGCCCTGAGTGAGTATTCAGGATTTTGATCATAGTAAGATGCTGTGGGAACACCATTCTTATAAAACTTATAACCCCACTGAGTGTTTCCTCCTCCCCCACGTATGTGACATACGAGAGTCACAGTCTCTCCAATGAAGATCTCACTGCCATCAGGATCCAGTTTTAGAGCAGCTCTGGGTTTGTCTGCAAAACATAAACACACACATCTCACTGAATGAAAAGGATGAACTTGTGTCAACAGCCAACACATACTGTAATTATTTTTACATTTGTTTGTAAGTTTTTATAAAACTTTGTGATACATTCTTCACAACATTCACTGATCTCCTGTTACAGACTGTGAGTCCTAAATGATGAGCAGGACTGAATGTCAGTCCTGTGAGTGAAGTTTTACACACACAGGACAAATACAGTGTTAAGTAAATACAGACACTCATAATGTGTTCATTACCTTGGGTATTTCCAGAGTGGGGTAGAGCACACAGCACTAAAACACAGAGAAATAAACAAACTCAGAGCACAGGAGTGATGGATTTATAATTAATCCTGCCAAAACATGCGGTTGACGGAAAACCTGATTATTTGTGATTAGATACCACTGAATACTGAAACACAGAGTATGAACCTTGTTTTCGTTTTCTTCTTCTTCTTCTTCTTCTTCTTCTTCTTCTTCTTCTTCTCCTGAAAAGCTTTTGGTTCTTGCTTTTAAAGTGAAGATGTTTCATTGGGTAAGATATGAACAAAACCCTGGTCTTAACTTAGCGTTTTCAATTGTGTTACGTGCGACGCACTGTGCATTTTAGTTGTGTGCCTTGTTGGATTTGCGTCTCTCTCTCACTCTCTCTCCTGTATTTCTGTTACTAGTTAGTGTAGTCAGGTTTCCTTTGGCTCTGCCACCTTTTTGTTTTGTAGTTCAGTGTGTTTTTCGGTGTAGACATTTAGGGTGGTTTTTGTTTCACTCGTTTCATTTCTTTGGCACCGTCTGGCGTCCTCTCCCACCTCCGTGTTTTGTGTATCCTTGTAAATATTTTGTAAATATCACTCTGTAAATATTCCTAATAGATCGTGCACTTTCTTTCACACTAATTCGCCGTGTCTGAAACGTGCTCGTGCTGCACCCCTAGAAAGACACTCGCGCGGCAGTTCATCTTTTGCAGGCAGCTTTTTAATAAAGGCCAAGTTCGACATCAACAAGTTTTCTTTTTAACATATTTCCTCCTTGCTTTTTCCATTCCTGTTATTTTTTTTTCTTTTCAAAAGATCGTGGCCACTACTAATGTCGTCACACAAACTTAAAGATTTTAAAGTGACCGTACCTTATTTAACGGCATTACATAACCGTTCAGTTTAAACATGTAAATATTAAGAAATGAAACAAAAAAATTTAAAACGTATACTTTTCAGTTTAAGGGTTACATTTCTGCTAAGTCTGTTATGCATGTTTTTAAAGGGCAAAACACTCGTAAACTTATGAGTCCAACCAAAACGATGCATTCATCATCAAAATGTTTGCTAATATATGAGACAGTCAGAATGCATGAACGTTTTTAACTTAAAACACGTTATTTTTCAAATACTTATTAAAATACGAGATACGGAGAAATGCATGAGTGTACCCTCAGTGTAAATTTCTTCTTCCACTGGGGTGTGGCAACACAGAGGGACAAAATAATACCATCTGCAGTTCATCACACGCCACTAGGGGGCTCTTCAACACCATTTCATCATAGAAAATGCTACATTCCATGAAATTCACATAACTAACTAATATTAACTAATTGCTTTATTTTCTAACTCTGTTACATTTACATTCTCAACTTTCCCTGAGCTCAGAATGATCATAAAGTTCATCAGAACCAGTGTTTCAATCATTTCCATGTCTGACACCATGTGGTCACTAACTAATACAGTGAGGATTAGACAGGATGGTAAGAATAAATGAGCAACAGGTGTATTAGAGACTGAGAGTGTAGAACTGTAAAAACTCAACACACACACACACACACACACACACAATCTGGTCTCCCTCAAAATTAATTGTCATCAGCTTGTGTTCGAGGGGTATGGGTGTTGCTGCTATAAAAATCAAGCCTAGTGTTTGTTAGATATTACAGTAAGTGACTTTTTACTCTGGTGTGCACTGGTGCTGATATTTTAACACACACGCACTGGTCCTAAATGCACTGAGGCCTGGGCCATAAAAGAGAGAAACTAGGATCAAAGGGACAGAGACAGATGGAACAGATGAGAGAGAGAGAAAGGGTGAAAGAACAGTGAGAAGAGAGAGAGAGAGAGAGAGAGAGAGAGAGAGTGAGAGAGAGAAAGAGAGATGTAGGAGAGAAACAGGGGGACATGGGGAGAGGATGTGCAACGTTTAACCTCAGAATTAATGAAACATTTATTAGTTCACATATTACAATGTAAAAAGTTCTCTCCTCCAATTGCTGCCTGACAAGGCAATAAACATATTTTTAATGTAAGATTCAGTGTGTCACAGTCATCAGTCTTAAATACAGTCTTTACTAAGAAATACTCATGAGAAAGAGGAAGAATTCTGAGAAGAGAAGAACATGTGATACTGATATTTTAACACATAGACCTTAAGACATGAGTCAAATACACATAAGTGTGAACAGCTCAGCATGACAACATATCTTTTTGCATGCTGTTTTATAGAGTCTCTTTGGTGACAAGAATTAAATTAATGGATTTTTCCGTGTGTTTTATTCGATATGATTAAATTTTCCAGCTGATCATTAATGGTGTAGTGATTGTCTTTTGTCATGTAGACCTTTAACAATCAAATTGTGACATTATATTACGTATATTACCTAGTGACAGTTCAGTATTAGAACCTGATAAATATTTTTTTTTCTTTTTCTTTTTTTTTTTTTTAATTTTATTTTATTGGTCAGTTTTTGTCTCCTCCGAGAATGTTAACTGTATCTTGTAGAGGACTGATGGTTTTAAAGAGGAGTGTATATGTTCAGTAAACAGCTCCTCCTGCACTCCCTGGTCTAAACTCACTTGTGTGACGAGCTAGAGCAGAAGTCAAACCACAAACTCATCTCTGCCCTGCATACATATGTGTGTGTGTGTGTGTGTGTGTGTGTCTGTTTCTGTCTTGTGCCTGCTGAGTTGAAATTCTGGTAGTTGAGTTCTCTCCTGTTTCTTTAATTATTCTTTCAATCACCTACATCCACCAGACGCTAAAAAAAACCCTTAAGAATCTGTTCATGTATAAAGAATAATTCTTTAACATTTTGTTATATTTTTTTCTGAAATCACCTGATAGTTTAAGTGTCAAAGACTGTATATTGATTAAGAAAATGAGGACAGAGAATGAGAAATCTTCTCTCATATCACTGTAAACTACAGTCTGGACTGAGCATCACTAAGAACACAAGAAAAATAATATGTATTAACTAGAAAAGTCAAAGTAACAAGTTCAATCCTGTCAAGCATGACTCCCTCTGTACCCCTGACCTCACATCACCAGACGTCACCCAAAAGAAACGGTCAACATACCATCCCTTAACCAGCACTGAACACATGCACCAATGATCACTGATACATGAACAATACAACACTGTCTCACTTATAAATTATAATATATTCAGTTTATGGTCAGGAGTTGGATGTGACTACATGTCTTCAAGTGAATATAGCGGTATATAAAAAGTTATGTACATGTAATGATAGTCAGCGGTTACAGTGCTGTGTAGGTGCTAGAGACTATACCCTATGGGATTTTGAACTTCCTCACTAACACGCCCGCCTCCCATGCCTGGAGTGGGATGTGACTCCATGTCATCAAGTGAACGTAGCGCCATAGAAAAGTTACATATACATGCCAGTTGCATTCTCTAAAAGTAAAGTCATTATTCTACCATCAGAGAGCATATATGTATATATACATAACATATACATACATATACATCAATGTCAGATAAGAGACAGTATCTACAGAGAGAGAGAGAGAGAGAGAGAGAGAGAGAGAGAGAGAGATGTAGTTATCAAAGAGGAGAGAGGGGAGAGGAGAAGAGAAATGAAATGGTAACAGAGCAGACAGATGTTGGGTGACTGCAGAGACCTGCAGAGAGGACACATAAAATATTCATTTTAATACATCTACATTTAGTATTGTCAACTGTCACTCTTTAACACGTCAGTCTTTAACAAGGTTTGATCAGTTGTGCATCCAGTCCCCTAAACAGCACTATTTTATTCAGACTTTTCTTGTCTGTTGTGGAAATGATCTCAGTCTATTTAGGCTTACGCTGAAACTCTTCATGACCACAGCAGCATTGTTGGCTGCAGGTTTTTCCTGTTTGTTTGTTTGTTTGTTTGTTTGGTTCGTTGGTTGGTTGGTTGGTTGGTTGGTTGGTTAGTTGTGTTTTTACCGTACTGGGAGAAGGATGATAGAGTATCAAAGGTAGTTTTGCCTTTTAATAACTTTCCACACAAGAACAGGCAGAGAAGCAGAGAAGAAAAAGGTCTGGGACATTTTTTTAACACACAGAGTGAACAGCACAGCAGCCAAAATTAGTCATTGACAATCCCAGATGAGGGGAATGTGTGTTTAATGAATAAATGCTCATATACAATGTATTTGTGTGTGTGTGTGTGTGTGTGTGTGTGTGTGTGTGTGTGTATTAGCAATGACACTAAAAGGACAGTTAGACTCCCCCCACCCCTTCACTGGTACAAACCCTAATGGTTGAGGGAGAACAGAATTCAAACTACATACACGGATCTCTTCTCTATTCTCAGACATCAGCACTGTGGTAAATACTTTCCATTTACATACATTTTAACTGTGCATGCTACACTGTGTCACTTTTAGTGCATAAAATATGTGTGTGTATTCATGTGTGTGACTGATGTTGTGTTAAAGACTTAATCTATCTATCTATCTATCTATCTATCTATCTATCTATCTATCTATCTATCTATCTATCTATCTATCTATCTATCTATCTATCTATCTATCTATCTATCTATCTATCTATCTATCAATGCTGCTGCTGGGCTAATGTGCTGACAATATCGACATTAACAAATGAAAATGTCATTTCTCCACTCTGAGCATTTCTGTGTAATTTAAAACGTATCAGAAGGTGGTAAGCATGGTACACATCTGTGGTTATCACAATTCTGGTGTAGCAAACCCCGAGCTTCAGTGAGCTATGAAGTGAACTATGTGCTGATAATTATATGCTTATATTCATTGTGTTTCAAGTCAGTATTGACAAATAAATTAATTAGCAAATTCAAAATAGGTTATGACTCTTCAACAGTCAAACCAGTCAAGTTGTGTAAAGACAGAAAAAGTCATGAATAAATAAATAAGTCACAAAAATAGTGCAAATAATAATACAAATAATGCAAATAATGTCTTTAATCTCTTGGTGGGTAAGGCTACTTAGAATACAATAGCTACAGTTTTAATTTTACAGACGAACTTTTTAAAATGTATTCATTTATTTATTTGTTTTAGCATTTCAACTCAATTTTGGTGTAAAACCTTTTATGAAAAAGAAATTATGCCTAACGGGACTTGCCTAATGTGTTATAGATTTCAAGTTAAGTTCTACAATGTTTTTTTTGGCATGAAAACTAAAGAAAGTGAAGTCCTCAAAAAACAAATTATATTTGATTAAAGCGAAAGAAAGAAAACATTTGGACAAATCACACGACTAGTTTGAAAGTTTTTAGCCTGAAACTCACATTACAGGAGATTTTGACACGAAGGCCAGTTGTTTGCCTTTTTCCCAAACATGTTTCTTGATTGTAAATAGATGTGGATTTTAGACTTGATCACAATTCAGTATTTTCAAAGCTTCATTTTTATGATATGTTTGAAAATTCGTTCATCTTGGAAATTTTGAAAGTGTCCAAAAAGATAATCAATAAGTTGCAAATAAAAATAAAAGTATTTGTTTATTTTATTTATACATTTTATATCAGAATATAATATAGATATGCCTGAACATATTTCATTAAACCAGCTGCTGTCACTGGCCTAAGAGTTGTTGCTATCAATAAAATTTGGTAAAATTGAGCCTGGAGCCCTGTTATATGTAGCATAGACTGTACTATTGTAGAATAGTTCTAGGTTTTATTTTAGAGGTAAACTGCTGCTTTCTCAGGACATCAGTTTCTAAGAATTCTTTTATAAGAAATGATGTCACTTAGAAATGAAAGATGTGAAAATGAGAGAGAGAGGAGATTACTTACAGAGCAGTGTGTGTAGTGGACTGAGCTCCATGCTGTGTGAGTGAGAGGTTGTCTGATGTGCAGTGTGTATTATAAGCTCTTCCTGTATTCTCACATTTAGATCACACTTCTGCAGAAATGTCGAGAAGGTTGATATGGTAGAGACAGTTGGGCCCTATATAGTTGTAAACATTGTCTAAATATTGTCTATCTATCTATCTATCTATCTATCTATCTATCTATCTATCTATCTATCTATCTATCTGTCTGTCTGTCTGTCTGTCTGTATGCCTGCCTGCCTATGTATCTATCTATTCTTATTATAAATCAAAAACTATTTGCACATTTCTAACAGCAGGTCAGAACTGAACATTTGTAGTGTGGAAATGTAATTTTTGTTTGGCTGGTTATTTTCTGCTTGTTTGTTGGGGAGCACTCTCAAAAAGTCTGTGCATCGTAACACTGTCAACTGTTAACACTGAAACTGTGATACTGTTTCCATGTTAATACTGTAAATATGAAAAGATCTGCATGTTTAGCATGCAAAGTTATGTTTTTTTTTTTTTTTTTTTCTTTTTCTTTTTTATTTTGCCTGTTTTTTTGTTTTTGTTTTTTGTTTTTTTTTTTTGTTTCTTCATGCCCTATCAAAGCGTATCTTTTAGATCAAGATGAAGTTTTATGAAATATCAACTTTAGATATGCTAATATTTTGTTAATAACTAATTATCTTATCAATGTTCATTGTAATTGCCTTTCACTTTTCTGAGAGCATTAAATACAGACCAGGACAAAGGACCAGTTAACACCTCCACCCACCTACATGAGGCAGAGGCAGAAGCAGAAGAGAAGCCAAACCACAAACAGTCATTTCAGCCTCTTTTCTCAGACATCACACACAAGGCCACTGTGGTTGGAAACAGTAGAGGTTGCTTTCAAGTGCAGTTCTCAACTCTGCATGCTGCATCAAGTTATTCTGGAGCTCTGGTGTGTGTGTGTGTGTGTGTGTGTGTGTGTGTGTGTGTGTGTGTGTGTGCGCGTGTGTGTGTGTGTGTGTGTGTGTGTGCGCGTGTGCACGTGTGTGTGTGGGTGTGTGCATGTGTGTGCGTGGGTGTGTGTGGGCGTTTGTGTATGTGTGTGTATATGTGTGTGTGTGCATCTGTGTGGATGTTCATGTGTGTGTGTGTGTGTGTGAGAGTGTGCACGTGTGTGTGTGAGAGTGTGCACGGGTGTTTGTGAGAGTGTGCACGTGTGTGTGTGTGTGTGTGTGTGTGTGTGTGTGTGTGTGTGTGTGTGAGTGTGTGGGTGTTCATATATTTGTATATTGTCAATCTAATGCTTTTCAAAGACCTACTGTGCAGAAATGTCCTCTCTTCTTTCGAGTGCTAGAAATTTCCGTTGCCCCTCTCAGTATCTCTGTTAAAAACAAACTAAGCACACACTGCAATTTGTCACTTTACGGGGCACTTGTTTACCCATAAAGAATCGTGTTAACCATACTGATAATTAATTGCAGTTTGACCTTTAACAACATAAAGCTTTGTCTCAGTTTAACAGTTTATATTAAGAAGCTGTAAACTACTCTCTTAATGTGAACACAGAGCTGATCTCTGGGGGTTGGACTACAGTT
Organism: Chanos chanos; assembly: GCF_902362185.1. NCBI lineage: Eukaryota > Metazoa > Chordata > Actinopteri > Gonorynchiformes > Chanidae > Chanos > Chanos chanos. The sequence continues at coordinate 42,668,218 of NC_044501.1, read as the reverse complement.
ACTACATGTAGCAGAGTGGAAATCAGATGGACAATAGAACCCAGAACACCAGGAGGAGGAAGAAGAAGAAAAGAGGGGGAAGGGAGGAAGAGAGACAGGGAGCCTTGGAAAACTTTGATCAATAAGGATAACAGATGCACATGTGGAAACAAACAAACAAACAAACAAACAAACAAATAAGGACGTCTAATACATATTTGTTACATTCTTTTTTCACAGCCTAAAAGCAGATACAGATGTGGAAACAAACAAACAATAAAGCAAAAAAAAACAAAAACAAAAACAAAAAAAACCCTATTTATTTAGTCTGTCATAGAGTTACTTTGATGACATACATTAAGATATGAAAGGTCGGTTATATGTACTCCTTTTGATGCTTTAGTGTAAAATCTATGTCAAATTTTGTACTGGGCCATATGAGTTCTCTTACAGTAGCTCATATTATTTGCATTGACAATTTTCTCTCACATCCATGGATCAGCAGAAACTCATAAGTGTTGTTGTCCAGTAAATTTACATTATGTTCCTTGAAGTGAAGCTTGTCAGAGATGGAGTGTACTTTTTATCCTTTCATTTTTACCAGTTGGTTTTGTGATAGTAACGCCATAAGTAACAGTAAGGGCTCTTCATTCGCTCCATGAAAAAATACTGAAATGCAAGTAAGAATCTCTCTCTCTCTCTCTCTCTCTCTCTCTCTCTCTCTCTCTCTCTATATATATATATATATATATATATGTGAACTACATACCAGAACTTTTGACCAAAGAAGGTCACTAGGGTATCTTGGCTGCTCTCATTATCGCAGATGACGTGATATGTTATTTTATGTAATGTCTCCCTCTGCTGGACTCAGACTGAAGTTCAGTTGGGCTTCACATCCTCCTCCTAATCCAGCTGTAGATGAGACTCCTGTTATCAGATGTATGACACACGAGATACACCATAGGTCCAAATGCAGTGATACTAGAAACTCATACAATTGTGTTTCAAAAGAATACGTTAGCATGTCATGATGGAAATTTACTCTTCAACAGAAATTAGAAGCAGTGAAAGCATTGACAATAGAAGAAGTCATTTATTTTTAGCTTTAAAAGACAGGATGTCCAGTTACATAAAAATGAATGAATAAAGCTTTATTTATCATTGCATTTTGAACTGGGTTTGAAAACAACAGATTGTTAAATAAGACACCAAAACCTGATGTAAAAGGTACAAACAATTACACTGTTTTGGTAGTGACTATATATAACCATGATTTATTAGTAAATATGTAACGATAACTTTATAAATGCTTAATACTTATTTAATACTCTCAACATTTAGGCACAGGCTTAAACTTAGTCAACAAAAATAGATTTTATCTTTACACTGATTTAAACATTGGCATGAACATATGAATGCATGTGCACAGTTCGTCAGAAACTGAAACAAATACAAATATGATCCCTAAGCCTAACCCTAACTGAAATAAATACAAATATGAATGTAAGTTAGAAAATGTTATTCTCATACCATTCAGTGCTTCTCTCATCAACAGACAATAAAATTACTGCTGTTTGCAGATATGCCAGCATGCACAAAAATAAACATGCATAAGTGGGAGAAAAAAGCAGGGTGAGAAACCTTCCCCTGGACCATTCAGCTGAAGTAGGAGGAGCAGCAGGAGAAACTGAGTCAGGAGCAGAGACAGGGAGCTGGGAGGCAGCAGGAGCAGATTGGGTGGCAGTGGAAGTGTGAGATGTGGAGGATAATGTAGACTGCAGTCGTCTACTCCTGGTTTCTCCAACTCTCAGCTCCTGTGACGTGTTCCCGTGTGGCCAGATCTATGTGCAGTTGTAAAGCACCACTAGAGACACTGAAATCCTGGAATTTGTCTGCTGCATCCATTTGGGGGTTAAGTCTTCTGTCATGAAGAGACTGAATACAAGTGCAGTCAACTGTGAATGAATAGGCAGAGTTCAGTTAACAAAACACTGGCTACTGGGCAACTAGGTAGACCTGGGACACCACCACTCCTACTGAGGTCAGGTAAGAAACAAAGGTCTTTACACCAGAGGGCAAAGGGGAGAACAGGTCTAAATAGAGAGAACAGGGATAATCAGAGAGAACAAGGCTAACATGGGAACAAGGTTAACAAAGTCAGAAGAAATATGGTTTACAGGGAAATTAGGAAACAAGGAACAACACGCAGCTCAGTACAAACAGTTAGTGATTTTTCAAAGCACCCGTGAAAACATCACTGTGTATATATAGACTGAAACAATAAGTGAAAAAAATGGACAAGTGCACATACACTTGGAGAACAAGGTGATTAGCCAATCAGGTCCAAGTGGATTTTGACCAGAAGACAGGAAGCTAAAGACAAAGGTCTGACAACACACATTCAGATTTGTGATTTTCACTCTTTTATTAATATGTAGGATTAGTAGACAGGGCCTGACTTTCCACTCATCTCACTTCATATGAGGGAAATAAATAAATAAATAATCAAATGAAATTCAACCAGACAGCTTAACACAATGGTACACCAGCAGTCTCACAGTCTGTTTAAGATGCTTTTGTCATCTGTAAGATTATTAAACTGTTATCTCTTCTCACTGTCCTGATGTCTTATTGTCTTTCACATTTTACCCAGGCATTTTCAGTGCCAGTTAAAATGGTGTGAGTGTGTGATGGGGAGTGTAGTGATGGTGTTACTATACCTGTGGTTGTGTTTGACTTCAACAGTGAGTAAACTGTGTCCTCCTGTGGTGTGTTGGTCTTGTCTGATGGAAGGAAATACACAAGAAACATGTAGTGTAGAATCTCATCCAAAATGATGCAAATGTTGTTTTGAATGTGAGGTAAAGTGGATGTACCTTTTCCCTTTCATATTTCAAAGAGTTAATATTTTTCATCTCAACATTAGAATAATTTGTGTTGCTTGGTCCATCCACACAATCTAAAATTCAACAACAACAATAACAACAGCAAATAATTCAAACAACAATTATACAACAATCAATTTAATTAATTAATTACTGCCACTGGTCATTTTTAATAATGTAGTGATCTATAGCTTTATTAGACTGACAGAGATATTAAAATGATTATCATGCACTGTGTTTAACGATGAGTTTAGGGCACAACCAAAGGACATGTGATCACAGTGTATGTTAGAGACAATAGGGGTGAAGTATATAACTATCTGGAGTATCAATATCATCATAGCTGTGAACACTTCCTATGAAAGACAGAAAGATATTATGTTTATGGAAGTTCAGTATGTAAAAATCACAGTGTATGTTAACAGTAAACTTTACCTCTGTTGCCTTCACATGGACTCTCAATGGTGTCATAAATGTCAGCAGTTCCTATGAGAGACAGTATGGTTATGGGTGCTCAATACATAAATGTAATTTGTACAGATGTAGATATTTATTATTGTAATAATATATGTATATACTGACCAAACTGGAGTGGCATGTATTCTGACTGAGTGTCAACTCTTCCCCCTGTCTGTCTCTGATCCTGGTGTGGAGTCGGACTGGTGCTGTTGTGTCTCTTCACTCTAGAGGGCGACAAAGATCACTAATACACTCAAAGCAGCTCTCTTTTTAAATGGCATGTTTGACAAAGAGAATGAAGAATACCTACAAGCAAATTTCAGTAGAGCAGAGACCTGCAATGGTGATGAGATTTTCATTATAGTCATTCGAGTTTACATTACATCTATTCATTTAAACTGTTATTCTTACTACAAACATATTTTTTGGATAAGAAAGTAATTAATCAGAGGGGTCAGCACATCACATTTTTTGTTTTTAAATCAGTGGCAGATATGCAATCTGAATGTATGTAAAGATGTAAATGTTTACCATCTGATCTTATGTGCCAGTAAAACAGGATCATAAGAATGATGATCACAAAGACAACACCCAGTCCCACCACCACTCCTACTGTTACAGCAGAGAATCCATCACCTGACACTGAGTCTGTTCACACACACACACACACACACACACACACACACACACACACACACACACACACACATATTAGAAATATACCAACACTACTGCAGTATCAAAACGGAGTTAGGACCAGATTAAAAAACATTATTATCTCACCTCTGACAGTGATCCAGCTTTTAGGTGACTCTCCTCTCTCTGGGTTTTTACACCAATACAGACCCTCATCTGACTTTGAAACAGTAGGGAGGGTCATCTCTCCTGTAGTCTGATTCTGGAGGATTAATCCATCTTTATAGAAATCAGCTTTGAGGTCTGAGGAGTCATTTCGATATCTACAGCCCAGAGTCAAAGTATCTCCCTCAGTAACAGAATGGACAGGACTCTCCAGGATCACATTACCACCTGTTCAGAACACAGTTACATTGAATATGGAGATACAATAATGCTTGTAATCTGAATATTAGATCTCAAATTTAAAAATATATCTGCTTTCAGGTAGAAATTATATGTGCATTGACTCATTTTAACAGATACATTTTCATCAATGTGTATCCGCAAAGATTTTGTGTCTCTCAATTTTTTACCATGTATCAGAACACTACAGAAAAATGTATTGATGCAAGACGCAAACAGATAATTTCCTATAAAGAGAATGAATAGTATTTTACTAAGGCACGCGCACAAGAAGTAACTGTTGTGACTCACTGGTCACTGTTATGTTGAGAGGATTACTGTTCCCTCCAGAGTAAGACTGACACCAGTACACTCCACTGTCTGATGACTGGAGGGAGCTGATGCTACATGTAGATCCTGTTACTGATCCCCAGTCTGATGAACAGTCTGACACCTCTCCATTATCTGTGTATCGTCTCACTGTCCATCCAGTAGAGTTACTCTGTATATCACAGCTCAGTGAGATAGAATCAGATGTAAAGTGTTGAGTTGTCTTGGGACTGATGATCAGAGAGGCTGGAGGAGACAGAGCTGACACAGACGGACAGAGTTTGAGCTAACATTTTTTCAGGCTTTGAGACCACAAACAGGTGCTGGGAGAAAATGTTAATACTCCATTATTAACAGTGCCCTTACCAGGGAGGGGAAAATGCAACCATATTAAAATAATTTTCCAAATAAGCATACTCTGCACATATAAACTCCTGTGTGTTTAAGAGCAGCAGGGCTGATAGTGTAGGAGCCTCCAGCTCCTCTGCTGCTGTCTGAGAGGAGTTCTACAGAGTTAGAATGAACCCTGGGTAACCCATCTCTGTAGGGAATGACAAGAGGAATGTCCAGCCTGTAGATGAGTCTTTAACCTAACAACAAGACTCACTGAGTCTCCTTCAGTCAGCCACATCTTTGGAGAGATGCTCATAACTTATTGAACTTTTCTGCACTGATGAATATAGACAGTTTGTTTTTTTCACAGTTGTGGTGAGCTGTGTCTTCTCGAAGATGAAAAATCTAGGCAGTTCTGGTGCTGATGGTATAATGATATATCAGTTTTATAAAACAGCATACAATAAACTGGTTAAAGTGAGACATTCTGTTATTGTGCTGTTGGAGAAAAGTAGAATGTAAGTGTTGTTACAGAGCTTTCTCTCAGAAATATCAGACCACTGCATGAGAACCAACCTCAAAAGAAAATCTAAACAAACAAGCAAAAAATTACCAATACCTAGTTTCATCAATGCAGTTCTAAACATCACTGTTATGTTGCAGTGTCAAGGACTTGAGAAAAATAATAGATTGGTGTGAATGACCTTTCCCAGACCTTACAATTAACATACTCCTTTCTGCTGTTTAACTTTTGTATAATAATAGAGTGTGTGTAATGTTACAGTGTCAGCAGACATGTCAGAGAAACAAGAATAAACCAGACTGACTACAGAAAATCCTCAGACAATCAAAACAGAGAAACGGAGAAAAAACACAAACTTCTGGATTCACCAGCGCAGAGTTACACATCAGAGATATATTATACAATCATAGATTTGAGAGAAAACATTTGGGGGAAAGATCTCTCCAAGAAATCACAACTACCAACTATGTACTCTTTTCATACAATACACTGATCATTCACCTCTTACACTGAGAAACACAGAATGACTTCTTTTTGAGGATGTGGGTCTGTCTTTTCTCTCTCCCTGACACCAGTACTGAACCTGTTCAGTTACAGCAGCTGCTCTGATGGTGAATGTGTCTCCAGTTATAGTGGAACCATTAGACTGAGACACTGCAGTCTGAGTGCTGCCTTTATACCACTTATATCTCCAGTTCCTCCCAGACTCTATCACACACTTCAGACTGACTGTCTCTCCACTGTACACAGTGGTCTCTGGTGTAACAGTGAGTGTAGCTGTAGGTAAATCTGTACAAATGGAGAGTAGAGGAAAACCCTTTTTTTAATGTATTCACTGTCAGGATTCATAATTACAATGGTACCATTTCTTTCTAAAACGTCACAGAGAACATTCTTCTCCGTTTCTTTATCACATGTCACTCAGGTTGAACAATGAGATGTACAGCAGCATTATTAAATGTTAATAATGGATAATCATATTTCAAAACCTGACATCAGTACTGATCCATTAAACACTGTACATCAAATCATACTCATGATGTTAAGGACATATGTTTCACTTTTTTTTCCTTTTTTTTTTTTACAGTCAGTTAATGATGACAAACTTTAACAGTGTAGAAATGAATATGAACAGACTCACCTGACACTGTCACTGTTACAGCATCACTCATCTGTGACTTTTGACTGAGATCTCTCTGTGCTCCTTGACAAGCATACTTATCACTCTGATCCTTAGTAGTGGCCCTGAGTGAATATTTATGATTTGTATCATAGTAAGATGTTATGGGAACACCATTCTTATAAAACTTATAAACCCACTGAGTGTTTCCTCCTCCCCCATATATGACACATCTGAGAGTGACAGTCTCTCCAATGAAGATCTCACTGCCATCAGGATCCACTATTAAAGCAGCTCTGGGTTTCTCTGCATAACACAAGCACACATCTCACTGAATGAAAAGGATGAATTTGTGTCAATAGCCAACACATACTGCAATTATTTTTTACATTTGTTTGTAAGTTTATATAGAACTTTGTGATAATACATCTGTCACAACATTCACTGATGTCCTATTACAGACTGTGAGTCTTAAATGAAGAGCAGGACTGAATCTCAGTCCTGTGAGTGAAGTTTAACACACACAGGACAAATACAGCGTAAAGTAAATAAAGACACAAATAATGTGTTCATTACCTTGGGTATGTCCAGAGTGGAGTAGAGCACACAGCACTAAAACACAGAGAAATACACAAACTCAGAGCACAGGAGTGATGGATTTCTAATTAAACCTGCCAATACATGTAGTTCACAGAGAACTTGATTATTTGTGATTAGATACCACTGAACACTGAAACACAGAGTTCATCGTCCTTATGGTTCTATGAACCCTGTTTTCTTCTTCTTCTTCTTCTTCTTCTTCTCCTGAAAAGCGTTTGGTTCTTGCTTTTAAAGTGAAGATGTTTCATTGGGTAAGATATGAACAAAACCCTAGTCTCAATTTAGCGTTTTCAGTTGTGTTACGCACTGTGCATTGTATTTGTGTGCCTTGTTTCGTTTGCGTCTCTCTCATTCTCTCTCTCCCGACAGCCCCCGCCCCCCACGTAACGATTGCTCACAAGCTTTTGTACAACTACACATAATACACATCGAGGATAATGTGTGAGATGTGTGAGAGAGAGATGTTTGATGACTGCAGACTTAAAATACACACTGAGTAAAAAAGATAAAACACATGCACTATGAGACGACATCATTCACATTCATTCTACTGGAAGAGATAACAAAATAAATTGTCACCAGTTAATTATGCGCTACAGGGTAAAATGAAACGAGCTCGTATTTCACCCCTAGAAAGACACTCGCGCGGCAGTTCCTCCTTTACAGCCAGCTTTTTAATAAAGGCCCAGTTCCACATCAACACGATTTCTTTTTAACATATTTCCTCCTTGCTTTTTCCATTCCTGTTATTTTTTTTTCTTTTCAAAAGATCCTGGCTACTACTAATGTCGTCACACAAACTTAAAGATTTTAAAGTGAGCGTACCTTATTTAACGGCATTACTAAAACGTTCAGTTCAAACATGTAAATATTAAGAAATGAAACAAAAAAATTAACATATTTAAAACAGTTTAATGTTTACATTTCTTCTAAGTATGTTGAGCATGTTTTTAAAGGGGACGACACTCGTAAACTTATGAGTACAACCAAAACCATGCATTCATCATCGGTATGTTTGCTTATAAATGAGACAGTCAGAATGCATGGACGTTTTTAACTTAAAACACGTTATTTTTCAAATACTTATTAAAATACGAGATAAGGAGAAATGCATGAGCGTACCCACAGCATAAATTTCTTCTTCCACTGGGGTGTGGCAATATAGAGGGACAAAATAAAACCATCTGCAGTTCATCACATGCCACTAGGGGGCTCTTCAACACCATTTCATTATAGAAAATGCTAAATTCCATGAAATTCACATAACTAACTAGTACTGACTAATTGCTTTATTTTCTAACTCCGTTACATTTACATTCTCAACTTGTCCTGAGCTCAGAATGATCATAAAGTTCATCAGACCCAGTGTTTAAATCATTTTCATGTCTGACACCATGTGGTCACTAACTAATACAGTGAGAGAGAGAGAGAGAGAGAGAGAGAGAGAGAGAGAGAGAGACAGAGAGATGTAGGAGAGAAACAGGGGGACATGGGGAGAGGATGTGCAATGTTTAACCTCAGATTTAATGAAACATTTATTAGTCCATATTACAATGTAAAACGGTCTCTCCTCCAATTGCTGCCTGACAAGACTATAAGTATATTTTTAATGGAAGATTCAGAGTGTTTCAAACATCAGTCTTAAATACAGTGACAGTCTTTACTGAGAAATGCTCATGAGAAAAAGGAAGAATTCTGAGAAGAGAAGAACATGTGATACTGATATTTTAACACATAGACCTTAAGACATGAGTCGAATAGACATAAGTGTGAACAGCTCAGCACAACAACATGTCTTTTTGCATGTTGTTTTATAGAGTCTCTTTGGTGACAAGAATTAAATTAATGCATTTTTCCGTGTGTTTTATTCGAAATGATTAAATTTTCCAGCTGATCATTAATGGTGTAGCAATTGTCTTCTGTCATGTACAATCAAATTGTGACATTATATTACATGTATTACCTAGTGACTTGATATTACAGTTCAGTATTAGAACCTGATAAATAAATATTTTTTTTCTTTTAATTTTATTTTATTGCTCAGTTTTTGTCTCCTCCGAGAATGTTAACTGTATCTTGTAGAGGACTGATGGTTCTAAACTGTTCTGTATATCAGACATGAACCTCTTATCATGGGTCTGTGTGAGTGTGAGAGTGTTGGTGAGGAGTGAATATGGTCATTAAACAGCTCCTCCTACACTCACTGGTCTAAACCCAGATGTGTGAAGAGCTAGAACAGAAGTCAAACCACAAACTCTCATCTCTGCCCTGCATACATATATATATATATATATGTGTGTGTGTTTGTGTGTGTGTGTGTGTGTGTGTGTGTGTGTGTGTGTGTGTCTGTTTCTGTCTTGTGCCTGCTGAGTTGAAATTCTGGTAGTTGAGTTCTCTCTTGTTTCTTTAATTATTCTTTCAATCAATCACCCACATCCACCAGACACTAAAATAAAATAAAAAAAAAAACCCTTATGTATCTGTTCATGTATAAAGAATAATTCTTTAACTTTTCTTTATTTTTTTTTTTAAATCACCTGATAGTTTACGTGTAAAAGACTGTATATAGATTAAGAGAATGAGGACAGAGAATGAGGAATCTTCTCTCATATCACTATAAACTACAGTCTGGACTGAGCATCACTAAGAACACAAGAAAAATAACATTAGTATTAACTAGAAAAGTCAAAGTAACAAGTTCAGTCCTGTCAAGCATGACTCCCTCTGTACCCCTGACCTCACATCACCAGACGTCACCCAAAAGAAACGGTCAACATGCAGTCCCTTAACCAGCACTGAACACATGCACCAGTGATCACTGATCACCATCACTGATACATGAACAATACAACACTGTCTCACTTATAAATTATAATATATTCAGTTTATGGTCAGGAGTTGGATGTGACTACATGTCTTCAAGTGAATATAGCGGTATATAAAAAGTTATGTACATGTAATGATAGTCAGCAGTTACAGTGCTGTGTCGGCGCTAGAGACTATACCCTATGGAATTTTGAACTTCCTTACTAACACGCCTGCCTCCCATGCCTGGAGTGGGATGTGACTCCATGTCATCAAGTGAACGAAGCGCCATAGAAAAGTTACATATACATGCCAGATGTATTCTCTAAAAGTAAAGTCATTATTCTACCATCAGTGAATGTATATATATATATATATATATATATATATATATATATATATATATATATATATATATATATATATATATATATATATATATATATATATATATATATATATATGTACATAACATATACATACATATACATCAATGTCAGACAGTCATATGACAGAGAAAATAAGAAAAAGATGAAAAAATAAAATAATAAGGTAATTATTCCTCTCTTACAGAGTGACATGTTTTGAAAAATAAGAAGTATAAAAAGACAATATCTACAAAGAGAGAGAGAGAGAGAGAGAGAGAGAGAGAGAGATGTATTTATCAAAGAGGAGAGAGGGGAAAGGAGAAGAGAAATGAAATGATAACAGAACAGACAGATGTTGGGTGACTGCAGAGACCTGCAAAGAGGACACATCAAATATTCATTTTAATACGTCTACATTTAGTTTTGTCAGCTGTCAGTCTTTGACATGTCAGTCTTTAACGAGGTTTGATCAGTTGTGCATCCAGTCCCCTAAACACCACTATTTTATTCAGACTTTTCTTGTCTGTTGTGGAAATGATCTCAGTCTATTTAGGCTCACGCTGAAACTCTTCATGACCACAGCAGCATTGTTGGCTGCAGGTTTTTCCTGTTTGTTTGTTTGTTTGTTTGTTTGCTTGTTTGCTTGGTTGGTTAGTATCAAAAGTAGTTTTGCCTTTTAATAACTTTTCACACATGAACAGGCAGAGAAGCAGAGAAGAAAAAGGTCTGGGACATTTTTTAACACACAGAGTGAACAGCACAGCAGCCAAAATTGACAATCCCAGATGAGGGGAATGAATAAATGCTCATATACAATGTGTGTGTGTGTGTGTGTGTGTGTGTGTGTGTGTGTATTAACAATGACACTAAAAGGACAGTTAGAGACTCATCCCACTCCTTCATTGCTACAAACCCTAAGGGCTGAAGGAGAACAGAAGTCAAACTACAAACACTGGTCTCTTCTTTATTCTCAGACATCAGCACTGTAGTAAATACTTTCCATTTACATACATTTTAACTGTGCATGGTACACTGTGTCACTTCTAGTGCATAAAATATGTGTGTGTATTCATGTTTAAGACTGATGTTGTGTTAAAGATTTAATCTGTCTATCTATCTATCTATCTATCTATCTATCTATCTATCTATCTATCTATCTATCTATCTATCGATGCTGCTGCTGGGCTAATGTGCTGACAATATCGACATTAACAAATGAAAATGTCATTTCTCCACTCTGAGCATTTCTGTGTAATTTAAAACGTATCAGAAGATGGTAAGCATGGTACACATCTGTGGTTATCACAATTTTGGTGTAGCAAACCCCGAGCTTCAGTGAGCTATGAAGTGAACTATGTGCTGATAATTATATGCTTACATTCATTGTGTTTCAAGTCAGTATTGACAAATAAACTTATTAGCATATTCAAAATAGGTTATGACTCTTCAAGAGTCAAACCAGTCAAGTTGTGTAAAGACAGAAAAAGTCATGAACAAATAAATAAGTCACAAAAATAGTGCAAATAATAATACAAATAATGCAAATAATGTCTTTAATCTCTTGGTGGGTAAGGCTACTTAGAATACAATAGCTACAGTTTTAATTTTGCAGACGAACTTTTTAAAATGTATTCATTTATTTATTTGTTTTAGCATTTCAACTCAATTTTGGTGTAAAACCTTTTATGAACAAGAAATTCTGCCTACCGGGACTTGTGTTTTAGATTTCAAGTTAAGTTCTACAATGTTTTTTTTGGCATGAAAACTAAAGAAAGTGAAGTGCTCGAAAAACAAATTATATTTGATTAAAGCGAAAGAAAGAAAACATTTGAATAAATCACACGACTAGTTTGAAAGTTTTTAGACGGAAACTCACATTACAGGAGATTTTGACACGAAGGCCAATTGTTTGCCTTTTTGGCCAACCATGTTTCTTGATTTTAAATAGACGTGGATTTTAGACTTGATCACAACTTAATATTTTCACAGCTTCATTTTTACAATATGTTTGAAAATCCGTTCATTTTGGAAATTTTGAAAGTGTATTATAAGCTCTTCCTGTAATCTCACATTTAGATCACACTTCTGCAGAAATGTCGAGAAGGTTGATATGGTAGAGACAGTTGGGCCCTATATAGTTGTAAATATTGTTTAAATATTATCTATCTATCTATCTATCTATCTATCTATCTATCTATCTATCTATCTATCTATCTATCTATCTATCTATCTATCTCTCTATCTATCTATCTATCTATCTGTCTATCTATCTATCTATCTATCCATCTGTCTGTCTGTCTGCCTGCCTGCCTAGCTATGTATCTATCTATTCTTATTATAAATCAAAAACTATTTGCACATTTCTAATAGCAGGTCAGAACTGAACATTTGTAGTGTGGAAATGTAATTTTTGTTCGGCTGGTTATTTTCTGCTTGTTTGTTGGGGAGCACTCTCAAAAAGCCTGTGCATCGTAACACTGTCACCTATTAACACTGAGGCTGTGATACCGTCGCCATGTTAATACTGTAAATATGAAAAGATCTGCATGTTTAGCATGCAAAGTTATGTTTTTTTTTTTTATCTTTTTTGTTTTTCTTTTTTATTTTGCCTGGTTTTTTATTGTTTCTTCATGCCCTATCAAAGCGTATCTTTAAGATCAAGATGAGGTTTTATGAAATATCAACTTTAGATATTCTAATATTTTGTTAATAAGTTATTATCTTGTTAATGTTCATTGTAATTGTCATACACTTTTCTGAGAGCATTAAATACAGACCAGGACAAAGGACCAGTTAACACCTCCACCCACCTACATGAGGCAGAAGCAGGAGAGAAGCCAAACCACAAACAGTCATTTCAGCTCTTTTCTCAGACATCACACACAAGACCACTGTGGTTGGAAACATTAGAGGTTGCTTTCAAGTGCATTTCTCAACTATGCATGCTGCATCAAGTTATTCTGATGCTCTGGTGTGTGTGTGTGTGTGTGTGTGTGTGTGTGTGTGTGTGTGTGTGTGTGTGTGTGAGTGTGTGTGTGTGTGTGTGCACGTGTGTGTGTGTGTGCACGTGTGCACGTGTGTGTATGTGTGAGTGTGTGTGTGTGTGTGTGTGTGTGTGTGCATGTGGGTGGGTGGGTGTTCATATATTTGTGCATTGTCAATCTAATGCTTTTCAAAGACCTACTGAGCTGAAATGTCCTTTCTTCTTTTGAGTGCTAGAAATTTCCATTGCCCCTCTCAGTATCTCTCTTAAAGACCAGTAAATCAGTAAAATTTGGTAAAATTGAGCCTGGAGCCCTCTTATATGTAGCATAGATTGTACTATTGTAGAATAGTTCGAGGTTTTATTAAACTGAGTTAAACTGCTGCTTTCTCAGGACATCAACTTCTAAGAATTATTTTCCAAGAAATGTTGTCACTTAGAAATGAAAGATGTGAAAATGAGAGAGAGAGAAGGAGATTACTTACAGAGCAGTGCATATAGTGGACTGAGCTCCATGCTGTGTGAGTGAGAGATTGTCTTATGTGCAGTGTGTATTATAAGCTCTTCCTGTAATCTCACATTTAGATCACACTTCTGCAGAAATGTCGAGAAGGTTGATGTGGTTGAGACAGTTGGGCCCTATATAGTTGTAAATATTGTCTAAATATTATCTATCTATCTATCTATCTATCTATCTATCTATCTATCTATCTATCTATCTATCTATCGATCTATCGATCTATCTATCTATCCGTCTGTCTGTCTGTCTGTCTGCCTGCCTATGTATCTATCTATTCTTATTATAAATCAAATACTATTTGCACATTTCTAACAGCAGGTCAGAACTGAACATTTGTAGTGTGGAAATGTAATTTTTGTTTGGCTAGTTATTTTCTGCTTGTTTGTTGGGGGGCATTCTCAAAAAGCCTGTGCATCGTAACACTGTCACCTATTAACACTGAAGCTGTGATACTGCTGCCATGTTAATACTGTAAATATGAAAGATCTGCATGTTTAGCATGCAAAGTTATGTTTTTATTTTTTTTTTATTTTTTGTTTTTCTTTTTTGTTTTGCCTGTTTTTTTTATTGTTTCTTCATACCCTATCAAAGCGTATCTTTTAGATCAAGATGAAGTTTTATGGATTATCAATTTTAGATATTCTAATATTTTGTAATAAGTAACTATCTTGTTAATGTTCATTGTAATTGTCATACACTTTTCTGAGAGCTTTAAATACAGACCAGGACAAAGGACCAGTTAAAACCTCCACCCACCAACATGAGGCAGAAGCAGAAGAGAAGCCAAACCACAAACAGACATTTCAGCTCTTTGCTCAGACATCACACACAAGACCACTGTGGTTGGAAACAGTAGAGGGTGCTTTAAAGTGCAGTTCTCAGCTGTGCATGCTGCATCGAGTTATTCTGGTGCTCTGGTGTGTGTGTGTGTGTGTGTGTGTGTGTGTGTGTGTGTGTGTGTGTGTGCGCGTCTTAGTGTGTGTGTGTGAGTATGGGGATGGGTGTTTACATATTTGTGCATTTGTAACCAAAGCTTTTCAAAGACTTACTGTGTGAACATGTCCTCTCTTCCTCCGAGTGCTAGAAAATTCCATTGTTTCTCTCTGCTCACTGGTATCGCCCATTGTGGCCAACCTGTAATTAGTATCTACAAACCAAGTCCAGTTGCCCTAAACCTAACCCCTTCTTGGATAATAATGAAAGAAGTGTGTGACTAAACACTCGATTAAAATGAAATGTTATCTTATTTCAAGGCATTTCACTTGTGAAGGAAAAAAAAAAAATTTCCATTGATGTAAAGTAGCACGGAGCCAGGGAGAAAGGAGGGGTGTGTATGTGAAATATGTAAAAACTTAAAGGAAAGACCCAGGCAGAAAGGGAGAGCACCATGGAAGTCAGAAGGACAATAAAACCCAGAACGGCCGGAGAAGAAGAGGAAGAAGAAAAGGGGGGGAAAGGGAGGGAGACAGACGGGGAGCTTTTTGAGAACTGTGGTCAACAAGAACCAAATACAGGGTTCCACATGTCTTATACATCACTGTCACTGTAGGGGAAACAGTCCTACTTCAGCCTTTACTGTATCATCAAACACACAACACAATTTATTTCATGTACCAGAACTTTTGACTGTCAAAACCTTATCAGAATAAGGTCACTAGGGCAGACGCTCAGCTCACACAATGTTATTTCGTACTATGTCTCCCTCTCCTGGACTCAAATTGAAGTTTAGATGGGCTTCGATTCACGATTTACAATTTGGCATTTAGCAGACACTTTTATACTAAAGCAACTTAGTGTTCATGAATCAACTAGTGTTTCACAATTACTCAATCTCCTAGTCCAGTTGTAGATGCAGGTCTTGTCATCAGATGTATAGCACAGTAGATACACCATAGGGCCAAATGCAGTGATACCAGAAACTCATAAAACTGTGTTTCAGAAAGCTAGATTGGAATGTTCTGTATTGTCAAATTCCTCTTTGACAGAAATTAAAAACAGTAAAAGAATTGATGGTAAAAGTAGTTGTTTTTTTTGTTTGTTTGTTTGTTTGTTTGTTTTGTTTGTTTTTTACCTTTAAAACAAAAGATGCCTAGTTCCATAACAATGAACATCAAAGCGATATTTATCATTACAATTTTTGCTATGAGTGAAAGAAACGGATTTTTAGATAAGATACCACAAAGAGATCTAAAAGACTCAAATAAATACATTGTTGCAGCAACGGTTATGTATACATGGATTAATTACAGAGAGAGACAGAGAGAGAGAGAGACAGAGAGAGAGAGAGAGAGAGAGAGAGAGAGAGACCGAGACAGAAAGAGAGAGAGAGAGACAGAGAGAGAGAGACAGAGAGAGAGAGAGAGACAGAGACAGAGAGAAGTGGAGGTAGGTGAAGACTCTTTGCTGGTAGCAGAGGTCCTAGTTTTCTATAGACTATAAATATGTTTTTAACAGAAGTTTCTCTCACTCATTAGCTCTAAATGCAGTGACAGTCTTTACTGAGACTTGAGAAAGAGGAAGTATTAAGAGATAAGGAGGCTACTTGTCACTGACGTGCACAAGTGCGACCAACATATCACACACACCAATCTATTTATATGTTCATTTACAGAGTGTCTCTTTGACTATGGTCATGGGATTCAGTAGTTTTTATTTTTTGATTATTTCATGTTGATTAAGACAAAATTTCAATCACAAATACACTCTATTCACCTTTTTTTACTTTGTTCCCCTCTCTCTCTCTCTCTCTCTCTCTCTCTCTCTCACACGCGCACACACACACACACACACAGAGACACAATATATGTATCTATGTAACATTCATTCATAACTTGATACTAAAATTGATGACTTAAGTCTTGTTTATTCATCTACTTTTCTATTCAGTTTTAAAACTGCTGATCACATCACACATCACACATAAACCTGATGACATGGGTCGGTGTGAGTGTGAGAATGCTGGTTAGGAGTGTATATGGTCATTAAACAGCTCCTCCTACACTCACTGATCTAAATCCATATGTGTGAAGAGCTAGAACAGAATTCAAACCACAAACGCTCATCTCTGCTCTGCTGTCAGGCATGAAGCATCATGTGTGAGGCTTTTAGAGATCTTGTTGTAGTATATTTCTTCATTAACTGTGTACACTGTGTATCTATTCACCTTTTTTTACTTTGTTCCCCTCTCTCTCTCTCTCTCTCTCTCTCTCGCTCTCTCTCTCTCTCTCTCTCTCCCCCTCCCTCCCTCCCTCCCTCCCTCTCTCTTTCCTTTCCTGTGTATGTGTGTGTGTGTGTGTGTGTGTGTGTGTGTGTTCATGCACTTGAATCTATTACTGTCTCTGGCCTGTTATGCTGACATGCCACAGCTTTGGTCAAATGGTAGTTTGGGTTCTTTTTAATGTTTCTTTTAATTATTTTATTAATCACCTGAAGCTACCGGTAATGATTCTATCAATTACACATCCACTACCAATGAATAAAAAGAAAAAGAATCTTAAGCACACATTCACTTTAAACGATTCATTGGCATTGCTCTATATTTTATTCTATAGTCATCTGATAGTTAGAGTATCAAAGACTGTATATAGATCAGGAGAATGAGGACAGAATGAAGAATCTTCTCTCATATCACTATAAATTACAGTCTGGATTGCGCATCACTAAGAACACTAGAAAAATGACATTTATTTACTAGAAGAGTCAAAGTAACAAGTTCACCTCTGTCAACTGTGACTCCCTCTGTACCCCTGACCTCACATCACCAGACGTTACATCTTTACCCTCAACCAATCAGAGTTCACCCAAAAGAAACAGTCAACATGCAGTTCCTTTGTCAGCACTGAACACATGCACCAATTAAAATACATACAGATTATAAACAGTTCTGTTTTACAACACCACACACATAAGATCACGTTGTGAGCCAATGTTTTCTCACTAGATGGTTTTCAGTTATAAAGAAATTCAGTTCAGACATTTCCTGATCAATATGATGAGGATGAATTGTACAGCGTTTTAATGTAAATAATGTAAAGATATGAATGTCACTTTCTTGACAGCACCATTTAATTTTTTGATTATTTAAGTGAGAAAAAAGGAGAAACTGAGTGTTTGATATATTCTGATAAACTCTGGGTTAGAGGAAGTGAATAAACTGTTCTATCATTTGTTCAAAGAAGACATGAGACACTGAGGAGCTTAAATATCCCACTGACAAATTCTCTCACTGATATATAGACAATGCAACTGTAACGAGATCACCAGGTAGCCGGACGCAAGTGCAGAGTTGGATGAAATTTTAATCCAAAAACAAGCGAGTACACGAATCTCAAACAAGACAGAAGACGAACGGGTTACAACACAGAATAATACTGATGGTATCAAAAACAGAAGCTAGATGCTCAGAGTACACATATGGTGCGTGTAGACTTCGCAAAGAAAGAGTGAAACAGGGAGCTTAATAAAGAGGGGGAAATCAGGGAAAACAAAAGTGAAAACAGGTGTAGGTGATGAAGGGACAAGCCGATGATTAGTAAACCGGCGACGCCGATCGCTGAATGGCTGGAGTCGGTGCGGGAGGAGACGAGGTCGTTACAGTACCCCCCCCTTGAGGCACGGCTCCAGCCGTGTGACGTCGCCGGACAGGGGGACGTCCCCGAGGGCGAGGGGCTGGGCGATCAGGGTGGTTGCGATGAAAATCAGTGATGAGATTGGGATCCAGGATGTCAGAAACGGGGACCCAGCATCGCTCCTCGGGACCGTACCCCTCCCAGTCCACCAAATACTGCATGCGGCCCTGACGACGTCTGGAGTCCAGGAGAGCGCGCACCGAGTACGCTGGTGAGCCGTCTATCTCCAATGTGGGAGGTGGAGCATCCCGCGGGGCCGCATCAGCCAGTGGACCGGGAATCATCGGCCTGAGGAGAGAGACATGGAAGGTGGGTGAGATTTTATAATTTGAGGGTAATTGTAATGTATAGCTCACTGGGTTGACCCTCCGGAGGACTTTAAACGGCCCCACAAACCGCGGGCTGAGTTTACGGCAAGGCAGGCGGAGCTTGATGTCGCGGGTAGAGAGCCAGACTCTGTCACCAGGATGGAAAACTGGGGGGTCCCTGCGGTGGCGATCTGCTTGCAACTTTTGTCGGCGGACGGCTCTCTGGAGATGTACATGGGCCATTTGCCAAACTCTTTCCGCCCGCCGAAACCAGTCATCCACCGCAGGAGCCTCAGTCTGGCTCGGATTCCAGGGACACAAGGGAGGTTGATATCCTAGCACGCACTGAAAGGGAGTTAAACCAGTAGAAGAATGACGCAGAGAATTCTGAGCGTATTCCGCCCAGGGTAGGAACTGAGACCAGTCGTGCTGACGACTGTAGCAGTAGCTACGGAGGAACCTCCCCAGGTCCTGGATGGTCCGCTCTGCCTGGCCATTAGACTCCGGGTGGTAGCCCGATGTGAGGTTAACCGTGACTCCCAGTCTCTCCATGAAAGCCTTCCACACCCGAGAGGTAAACTGGGGGCCACGGTCAGAGAGAATTTCCTCCGGAAGGCCAAAACAACGGAAGATGTGGTGGAACATGGCATCCGCAACCTGGAGAGCAGAGGGGAGAGAAGCAAAGGGAATTAGGCGGCAAGCTTTGGAAAACCGATCTACCACTACCAAGACCGTGGTGTTTCCGTTGGATTGAGGTAGATCTGTAATGAAATCTATTGAAATGTGAGACCACGGTCTCTGTGGAATCGGCAGTGGGAGGAGTTTTCCGGCTGGGACTTCTCGTGGGGTCTTGGTAATGGCGCAAACAGAACATGATCTTACATACCGCCTCACGTCAGAGGCCAAGGTGGGCCACCAAAACTTGTTAGAAATGAGCTGGGTGGTTCGAGTTATTCCAGGGTGACCGGAAGACAGAGAGGTGTGGGCCCAGATGATGATCCTCTTGCGGAGCGTCGTGGGGACAAAGGTTTTATCCACGGGTCGGTTGGGAGGCGCAGGTTCCCTCTCAAGACCCCTTCGGATGTCCTCTTCTATATTCCACAGTATGGGTGCGACAATCAGCGAGGGGGCCAAGATGGTCTTGTCCTCCAAGGAGACTGTGTTCGACCCGTGGAGACGCGAGAGGGCGTCTGCTTTGCGATTCTTTGTCCCTGGGCGAAAGGTGATAGTAAAATTGAACCGGGAGAAAAAAAGGGCCCACCTGGCTTGACGTGGATTGAGCCGCTTTGCTCCTCTAATGTACTCCAGGTTGCGGTGATCGGTTAGCACGAGGAATGGTTCCTGAGACCCCTCTAGCCAATGTCTCCACTCCTCTAGTGCCAACTTCACCGCCAACAGCTCACGGTTGCCCACGTCATAGTTCCTCTCGGCTGGGGATAACTTCCTGGAAAAGAATGCACACGGAAACAGTTTAGCTGGCTCACCATGGCGTTGCGAGAGCACCGCCCCCACACCGGTGTCAGAGGCATCCACTTCCACGACGAACTGCCTCTGGGGGTCAGGCATTTTCAGGATGGGTGCTGTAGTGAACCGCTTCTTTAACTGACAGAAAGCCGAACTGGCGGAATCCGTCCAACGGAGACGATTAGGATGTCCTTGCAGAAGAGCCGAGAGGGGGGCAGCCACTGAGCTGAAGTTTCGAATGAAGCGGCGGTAGAAGTTGGCAAAGCCCAGAAAACGCTGGAGCTCCTTCACCGTAGTGGGTTCTGGCCAGGATGTCACCGCACTGATCTTATCCTTCTCCATTCTCACCCCCTCTGGACCGATCACGTATCCCAAGAAGGAGACGGTGGTTTGGTGGAACCTGCACTTCTCTGCCTTTACATAGAGGTGATGTTGGAGGAGGCGGGACAGCACTCGACGGACGTGTGAAACGTGTTCGGAGAGAGTGGCAGAATGGATCAGAATGTCGTCAATGTAAGCTATGACGAATCTCCCCAACATGTCCCGCAGCACGTCGTTAATCATGGCCTGAAAGACAGAGGGTGCATTAACCAAACCAAAAGGCATCACCATATATTCATAATGGCCAGAGGTTGTACTGAACGCGGTTTTCCACTCATCTCCTTCTCGGATGCGGATGAGGTTGTAAGCGCTTCGGAGATCCAATTTAGTGAAAAACTGGGACCCCCGAAGCTGTTCGATGGCTGACGGCACCAGAGGGAGCGGATACCGGTACTTCACCGTGACGGAATTTAGACTCCTGTAGTCGATGCAGGGACGGAGACCTCCATCCTTCTTCTCAACAAAGAAGAAGCCTGCAGAGGCTGGTGAGGTTGAAGGACGGATAAATCCCTGCTGTAAGGCCTCCTCGATGTACTCCTCCATAGCTTGGGTTTCTTTCACGGAGAGAGGATACACACGACCACGGGGCGGTGAAGTACCGGCTAGGAGGTCGATGGCACAATCCCACGAGCGATGAGGAGGGAGACAGGTGGCATTGGTTTTACTGAATACTTCCCTCAGGTCTTGGTATTGGTGAGGGATCTCAGGAGGTGTGGTTATTGGGGGACTCTCCACTGAGGTGGCGGCACAGATGAGCGGAAGACACCGATGTCGGCACACGGGAGACCAGGCGATGATTTCTTTCTCGGACCAGGAAATGTGGGGGTTGTGCTTTTGTAGCCAGGGGAGTCCGAGGATGAGTGGATGGGTTGATGACTGGAGCACCAAAAGAGCGATGTCCTCCTGGTGGAGAGCCCCCACGGTGAGGGTGATCAGGTCGGTGGCGTGGGTAACCGTCCCGCTGCCCAGAGGACGGCCATCCAAGGAATGCACTGGAATCGGGTCAGGAAGAAGACGGAGGGGAAGATGAAGAGCCCGGGCCATGGAGTGACTGATGAAATTCCCCGCTGCCCCGGAGTCTAGCAGGGCTGTAAGTGGAGAGACCAAGGAATCACCGCAGCGCACTGTTACAGGAATTAAGAAGGGTCTGGCAGATAAAGTGAAACAGGAGGCGCTTACCTTGTGCTGGGGGGTCATTTCCCGAGTGAGCGCCTCTCTCCTAGCTCCTCGAGAGGGAGCAGGGCGGACAGGACAGCTCGACAACAGGTGACCCCCCGCTCCACAGTACAGACACAGCCCCTGCTCGATGCGGCGACGGCGTTCGCAGGCGGACAGATGTGCGGCTCCAATCTCCATGGGCTCGGGCTCGGGGTCTGGACCAGACGGGATGGGCAACCTGGTGACTGGGGACAGACGACGACGTTCCTGCAGCTGACGGTCGAGGCGAATGGAGAGGGCGATGAGTGCATCCAGACTAAGGCTCTCCCCCCGACAGGCCAGTTCCATCTGGAGATCGTCTCTTAGTCCCCGTCGGTAGATGGAACAAAGAGCTGGTTCATTCCAGCCACTGGCTGCCGCAGCGATGCGAAAGGACAGCGAGTAGTCAGCAGCAGAACTAGTGCCCTGGGTGATCCGAAGCAGGCGCTCACCAACCTCACTCCCCTCCTCAGGATGATCAAACACAGCACGGAAGTGTTCCACGAAGCGGGTATAGGAGGAAACTTCCACTCCTCTTCGGTCGTAGACAGCTGTCGCCCACCGCCGAGCTCTTCCCGTGAGGAGGTTAATTAGGGTGGCGATCTTTGTGGAGTCTGTAAAGGAGGTATGTTGGTCGAAAAACAGCTGGCATTGTGTTAGGAAGCCATGGCATTCAGAGGGGGAACCATCGTATTGTTGGGGGAGCTTAACCGGGGAATCTTGGTAACGGAGGTGCTCAGCTGGCGGCGCAGGAGGAGGAGCAGGAGCTGGGGGAGGTCGAGGCAGCGAGACAGTCAAACGTTCCACATGACGGGCTAGATCACCCAGGGCGCTGCGAAGGTGGAACAGCTCACGCTGTTGATCTGCCACCAACTGGGCCAGGGCTGGATTCGGCGGGGACGCGCCGGGGGGGCTGGATCATCTTCCATGGGAAGGGGAATTTCTGCTGCGTCCATGGGAAGGCGAAGTCTTCTGTAACGAGATCACCAGGTAGCCGGACGCAAGTGCAGAGTTGGATGAGATTTTAATCAAAAAACAAGCGAGTACACGAATCTCAAACAAGACAGAAGACGAACGGGTTACAACACAGAATAATACTGATGGTATCAAAAACAGATTCAAGATGCTCAGAGTACACATATGGTGCGTGTAGACTTCGCAAAGAAAGAGTGAAACAGGGAGCTTAATAAAGAGGGGGAAATCAGGGAAAACAAAAGTGAAAACAGGTGTAGGTGATGAAGGGACAAGCCGATGATTAGTAAACCGGCGACGCCGATCGCTGAATGGCTGGAGTCGGTGCGGGAGGAGACGAGGTCGTTACACAGAGCCTTGTTGTATTTAGACTGTCCTGTTTATCTGATTCTCTCGCCTGTTCATTTACATTTCACCTCTTGGATTTTCTACGACATTCTTTGTGCCTCCGACTGAACTGGTGACTGGATTTATGTATGTTTCTGGACAATCCTTTTATTTTTAAACTCTGCAACTAGATCAAATCATGATTGGTGTTTGGTGACACAGTTAACCTCTGTGCTGAAAAAAGCACACAGTTTCCATGTTGAAATCATTCACTCAAAGTTTCATTAATCTACAGTTAGCTCTGGTCACTTAATAGCCTGTTTCATTCATTTCACTGTGTATATTGATGCATGTATTGACTTTATTCTGATACTAGAGTAAATGAAGAAAGACTGATGATGTATCAGAGATGATCACTCACCTGTCACATTGAGAGTCACACTATTACTCCAGTCAGAGCCATCACCATTATGTAGATGCGCTATACATGCATAAGTGCCACTGTGAGATGTTTCTACAGGACTGATTACATATGCATTATGATCTGTTCTGTAGTATGTATCTTGATCTTTAAGCCAGTCAATGCAATATATTTGTCTTCCAGGAATTTCACATCTGAGTGTCACAGTCTCTCCGCTGAATATCGGAGTCCATTTGGAATGAAGACTCAGAGAAGGTTTGAGATTTCCTGCAGGAATCAGATAAAATGACATACTGGGTCTTAAACTACACGAACACACACAAAACTCAAAATAGCACAGATGCAAAAGGCAACCAATTAACTTACCACACAACATACAGTTTCATTATACAATCATTAAACTATGACACTGTGTCTCACAGTACAGAGTGCATTACTGAGCCTCAATCTAACCACATAGTCCGTAATGTGAAAAAATCATACATAGAAGAAAAAGACATGGAGATTTCAGCAAAGTCATAACCTTTTTATTACCTTGAGTTTGTCCAAAGTGGAAGAGTGGACTCAGCACTAAAACACAGACAGAGACACTTAGAACACAGCAGATACATTTGATCTTTAACCACATTGTCTTACCTCTATATGATACTGATTAAATTCATTATAACTGAGTCCTTACACTAATATTATTTGAAATTAGCATCTGTTGTATGACAATTATATGTTATTTTGTTTCTTTCGTTCTTTCTTTCCTTTTTTCTTTCTCTCTTTCTTTCTTTCATTCTTTTCTGACCAGTGAAATTAGTGTGTGTGAGAAAATGCACTCTGTATATGTGTGTTGCGAAGAATGAACATGATTAGCGTGGAATGAAGCCAATTCATCATCCTATCTCTTTTGATGCTTTATTTAAACAAACTCAATATATCCTGAATATGGTTTCCTCTCCAGTTATGGCATTAATCCCTAATCTATCTCTGTTCATTTATGTATGAACATTTAGCAGCAGTCTATTCAATCCTGTTTATAGAAATCTATTTCATTCAGAATCAGACGGCACAAGATCAGCCACTTTTCTCCAACATTTCATCATCAGCATTTATGACATTTCTCTCAAAATTAATAATAAAATTTAATAAAACTATAATCACAGTATTTATCCACTGAGTTTCTCAAAACTCATCTGCAGTTTGTTAAGAGCAGCACTGGTCACTAATAAAATGAGGGTTATTTTAGAAACACAATATCAGACACAGGTCAACACTTGTATAAGAATCCCCTAAATGAAGAATGAAATACAACAACAGTTCAGAGACTCAGAGAAAAGTAAACCTATGAACACTCCCACTGTTAAATTCATGTTATACTTCCATGTCCACTGGCATGACACACACACACACAAACACATATACACACACACACACACACACACACACACACACACACACAGACACACATTCTTAATATACTAGTTTAAAACCTGTTTAAGAATCCCCCAACTGTTAGTTAATGTTAATGTATGTAACTACATACATTAATTACATCTTTAACTTCTCCCTCTACAAAGAATTTTTCAGTCCTGTTCCATTCTCAGACAGTGATATCACTGATAAAATGACATAGAGAGATCATTCTCACAGAGCAGTACATGTAGTGGACTCAGTTCCATGCTCTATGAGAGAGAGACTGTTTGATCTACAGTGTGTGTTATGACCTCATATATATTCTCACATTTAGATCACACCTCTACAGAGACACTCAGTGATGATAAGTTTGAAATGAAAGTATCTCTTACAGATCTCCAGCATCTCCCCCTACAGACAAAGACTTTGTATTTCTTATTCCTTGTTCCATTTTTTTATCTTTTAATCTTTCAGTAAAACTTATGTTACTAAATGTGGAAACAGTGGGGTGTTTCAGATGACGAATAAGCCAGCAGAAGTGAACTTTAAAGAATCTTTATGAAAAACTCTGAAACAGACCTATGTCTGTGTGTCAATTATGCGTTTCAACACATTTGTCTAGTTGTTGATGTTGTTATTACACTACATCATGCGTCACCATTTAATGAAATGGCTGAAATGCATTCAGACCAAATCATTCCCAAAGCCTTTATCATCAGTACTTTGTCAAACAAAATCAATAAATTAATTAATTAACTAAAAATAACTGTGCAAATCTACTTTGGTGAATGGATGAGCAGTTATGATAGAAAAAGATGAAAAAAGGAGAAAGGAATGGAGCAGTGAGAGAGAGAGAGAGAGAGAGAGAGAGAGAGAGCGAGAGAGAGATGAAGGTTCTTAGTTGGTTCTTAGAGGTAATTATTTTCTGTTAACTTTAAATACATTTCATAGAGGGTAGTTTTATTCATCAGCTGTAAATACAGTGACAGTTCTTACTGGGAAATGAGAAAGAGGAAGCATTCAGAGAAAAGGCGTCTATGTGTTGCATGCTGACTTTTAAAAGTGTGAACAACCCAGCCCACAAACCAATCTATTTATATGTTTATTTACTGTGTGCCTCTTTGATTATGGCTAAGAAATTCAGTTGTTGTAATATATTTGCTTATTTTCCTTTGACTTAGACAAAATTCCAATCACAGACACATACACACACACCTACACACACACACAACTGCACACACACACACACACACACACACACACACACACACAAACACACACGTTTGTATTCACATCTAAATGGGAAATTCCCATTAATCCCCAGTTTCATGTAACTAAAGAATACTAACCTATCCCTAACCCTCACCCTCACCCTAACCTTAACTCTAACCAAAGAAATGGTTTGAGGTTTTTTGGTCTACTAAGAACAACAATATACTTTAGAAAAACTTTATTCACTTCGTTGAGAACAGCATTTTGAGTTCCCACACTGTGAGTGTGCAGTCGGGTCGCGACCCCCTGTAAGCTAACTTTACCTAACACACACACACACACACACACACACACACACACGCTCTATGACTAGACCATTCTCTAACAAACTTGATACTGAAATTCACAGCTAAAGTCTCATTTATTCATCTACCTGTTAAATAGATCATCTTTTCAATGGCCTCTGAGAATTGTAAGTGAAGCCTGCAGCAGACTGGTGTTAAACTGCTGTTCACATCACACATGAACATGGCGTCTTGAGTCTGTGTGAGTGTGAACATGTTGGTGAGTTTTGCAAACGGTCATTAAACAGCCCCTCCTACACTCACTGGACTAAAACCACATGTATGAGGAACTAGTACAGAAGTCAAACCACAAACTCTCATCTCTGCTCTGCTGTCAGTCATCATCATGCACCATGTGTGCTGGTGTTTTTAGAGGCCCTGTTCTAGCATGAGCATTAACTGTGGTGTTGATTCTTTTTTTTTTTTTTTTTTTTTTACGTTTCAGTGCAGCCATTTCCTTATCAATACGACACAGATGAATTGTACAGTGTTTTAATGTAAATAATGTAAAGACGAGAACATGTAACTTTCTCCCTTAAAATGTCTTACTCCACCATGTGATCTATTCCTTATCTGAGTGAGAAATGTTGTCCGATATGTTGTGATAAACTCTGCGTTAGAGGAAGTGATGAGACACTGAGGACCTTAAATCTCCCACTGACAAACTCTCTCACTGGTACATAGACAATACAACACTCTGACTGCAACAAGACTTATCACTGAAATTTTGTTCAGTTTATGGCTATGGATTGGATTTGACTACATGTGTTCAAGTGAAAACAGCAGTATGAAAAAGTCAAATATAATGACAGAGGTTGTTTTCTTAAAAGAGAATGATATAAGTGAGAATAAATACGGCAATAATTAAGAAAAAGAGAAAGATTGTCACTTACAGAGCAGCACATGTAGTGGACTGAGCTCCATGCTGTGAGAGTTAGAAACTGTCTGATGTGAAAAGTGTGTTTTAATCTCTTCCTGTATTTGAGACCTCTTCCTCAATTCAAAGAGAGAGCGACAGAGAGAGGGAGGGAGAGAGAGAGAGAGAGAGAGAGAGAGAGAGAGAGAGAGAGAGAGAGAGAGAGAGTTAGTGCCAGTTCACACCCCTTTACTGGTAAAAACCAACATGGCTGACCTACAACAGAAACCAAACCTCAAACTCTCATGTTCACCCTGTTCTCATGTATAAGATGCATAAATGATGTGGTTTGGGAGTTTTAGTGCATGAGTATGTGTGTGTGCGCGTGCGCGTGCGTGTGTGTGTGTGTGTGTGTGTGTGTGTGTGTGTGTGTGTGTGTGTGTGTGTGTGCTTGCGTGTGTACTTCTCTCTGTTTGTCTCTTGAGATATTTTTATGTGTACTGCACATGGAGTTCCCTGTGTTAATCTTTATCCTCTGTCCTAAATCATGCACAGAGATTTTAGTTTGCCCTTTCAGCTCATCACTTAAACAAGCTGTTAAAACAGATACTATTGTAAAACAGAAATGAGTACAGAAGCATCTATGTCTGTCTTAGCCACGGTGAAATATCAGTGAACACTTACAGTGTTGGTGATTTTGGAGAATTAGGATGAGGAGAACTGTGTGTGAAATGTTTCAGTGACCACAATTCAATATACAATTTCATTTTTTTGTACAAGTTTTAAGTGAAGTGACGCAACAGTGAATGAGTTGAGGTTAGAGTGGCCTGTCTCTACACATGCATTTCAGAAAAATTCAACATCACATCACCAACACTTTTCTTCTCTCTCTCACTATCAGCTCATAGAAACACTCTCCACCATTTTCCTTTGTAGTCTCTCTGTCATCCTGTCCTCATGATGCAGGTGTTACAAACAAAGGAGCGAACCCACATGCATACACAGACTAGAAAAGAAGATTAAATGGATGTTTATTGTAGTATGAGCTATAGGCAGTGGGTGAGTGGCTAGAGGTGAAGATTGTAGTCGAAGAGCAGGTAGGTACGCACGCAGGTACGCAGGCAGGTACACAGGCAGGTACGCAGACAGGAAGGTACACAGACAGGTACGCAGACAGGCAGGTACGCAGACAGGCAGGTACGCAGGCAGGTACGCAGACAGACTGGTACACAGTCAGGAACGCAGGCAGGCAGGTACGCAGACAGGCAGGTACGCAGGCAGGCAGGTACGCAGGCAGACAGCGGCGGCGTGAATGATCCGGTGCTGACTGAGACAATGAACTGGCAGAGAGCAGACGAAAAGGATAGGACCACACTAGAAACACCAGGGGAAAAAAAATAACTAGAAATGTGACAAGAGTCATGACAGCAGAAATGTGTGAGTATCACTATAAAGACAATGACCCAAAACACCATCCCAATTTCAATCATACACTTAATTTTGTGTATTACTTACTGGGAAAATGGAAGAATTTTTTTTTCAAGAGAAACAAAAACCCTTCTTTTCTGAAAAAAAGGAGTAAAGAGACAAAGTTATTACTGGGACAGACTGGAACTCTTAATTACACACACTGGTCTGTCAGTCACTGACTGGGGAGAGTAGAGACAGAGTTGTCAGAGGACCTGACTGTTTTCCAACTGCTTGACTGACTCCACCTCCTGCTAGTCACCTTTTTCAATCAGACTGTCTCATTAGGAGAATCACTGCTTGTGCATGTATTGTAACATACTAATCATCATTGTCTGCAATGGACTGGTGACCTGTGCAAGGTGTTTCCCTGTCTTTCGCCCTATGAGCGCTGGAATAGGTTATGATAAGAGGCATAGATAATGAATGAGTGAGTGAGTGAGTGAGTGAGTAATCATCATTGTTGGAAGCTGTTCATTATCCTTCTTCACAAAAGCAGAGTACAGTCCATTGTTCTGAAAATTTAAACTCTTCATTGAACTCTAATCAAAAGGCCCATTTCAGCTCTGGCTCTAAAGTGCTTTTGGAGTATGTTCACTTAAAGAAAGTTATGCACTTAATACATTTTAAATATTTTGTGCGTTTTGTATGTGATCTAGATGTAAAATGTTTCAAAATTCCAGTTCTACCAAATTGTCATTTAAAATTCTTCTGATGAACACTTCTGTTAACACTGTAGATGAATCAGTGTAAGAACATATTTCACAAAGATCTCATGTCCTAAAGAACAGTGTTAGGATTCTACACAGATGACCTAGCAGAACCAGTTCATCAGGTACAATACAGCGACTGTTGATGACATCAGTGGGGTTCAGTCCAGGTTTATCTGAGGATGATTTTGAGATGAGTGGTCTTTTTTTTTTTTTTTTAAACCCGCCACCACCCCTCCAACATGGGAGTCACATCATACTTTTCTCTCTCTTTTTTTTTTTTTTCTCTTGTTTCTTCTTATACATTTTATTGTGTACAGAGGAGACAGGTGGACAGGCAAACGAACAAACATGCAGACAGACAGGTGACATACTGTAGAATGACAGACAGACTGGTGAACAGGTAGACAAGGAGACAGACAGAAGGACAAAATCAATGAAAGGTAATAAGGGAGTGAGGGAAAAAGAAGAAAAGTAAAAAAAAACAAACAAACAAAAAAAAAACAAACAAACAAAGAAAAAACAACTATATGTGGGACAAGACAAAGGACTGAAGCTGTGATGGGGGAAGCAACGCCAATAATTATAATATGGAAACAGTAATAATAATAGTAACAACTTTGATGACCATAATACTAATAAGGATAACAACAATACTGACAATAATACCATCATAATACTAGTACTACAGTTACTACTACTGCTAATAACAATAATAGTGATAGTTTCTTTGAAGTATGCGTGTGTGTGTGTGTGTGGGGGGGGGGGGGGGGGGGGGGTTAGCTAGCAGGCAAATTCAGTGAATCTATGAAAGGGGCCCAGATTTTTTGAAAGTATAAGTTTTTGTGTTGGAATGAAATTCTTTCCATGGCTATGTGGTCTATGAGAAGGTTTAACCATTGTGTGATATTTATTGTGTTCCTTGTTTTCCAGTTTAAGAGGATAGTTTTCTTAGCAATTGCTAGGGCAATGAGTATGGGTTGGGGGTTTTGGATTGGTGGGCTGATCACAGAGGTATCCCCGAGCAGACAGAGGGATGGAGAGAGCGGGATGTTACAGCTCATAAAAAATGATATTCTGTCAGTAACTTGTTTCCAAAAGTTGTAAGTTGGTGGGCACAACCAGGTAGAGTGGAAATAATTGTCTGGGGTGTTCATTGTGCAATGTGAGCATATGTCTGAATCTAGGAATCCCATCTTATACATCTTGTGCTGGGTGATATGTGTTCTGTGGATTACTTTATATTGTATTAGTTGAAGATTAGTATTGTTTGTCATTGTGAAAGTGTTTCTACAGATCAGAGTCCAGAAGTCTGCATTGGTAGAGAGTGATAGGTCTTTTTCCCAGTCTTGGATGGGGAGGGATATTGTTTGGTCAGAGGAAGATATTAGTTTGTATAATTTGGAGATAGTTTTCTTAGTATTATTTATTTTTTCCATTTCTTCCACTAGTGGGGGTGGATGTAGGTTGTTGTTAGTTTTATTAATTTTGGATTTTAGAATGGATTTTAATTGTAAGTACTGAAAGTATTGCTCTTCCCCTATGTTATACTTTTGCACCAGGTCCTGGAAAGTGATGAAGGTGTTATTCTGAAAGATGTGTTGAAGCTGTGTGATACCTCTTTGGCGGGATTTTTGAGTTTTGTTTAATATCAACAGTCATTCTAAAGAAAAGTGGGGAGATTGTGTGCCAGAAGTGCTTAAAGAACTCAGCAGGGAAACTGTCAGGTCCTGGTGCTTTATTATTTGGTATCTGGTTAAGGGCGTTATAGAATTCTTCCAATGATAATGGTGCATCTAGTTCATTTGCTGTTTCCTTGTTAAGCTGCGGAAGGTCAGTACTATTGAGGAAGGAGTGGATGTCTGCCAATTTTGGTTCATGATCTGAGGTGTATAATTTAATGTAAAATTCCCGAAATGTATTATTTATATGTGTAGGTGTTTGCATGGTTTCCCCTGCTGAGTTCTTTATGACCGGGATAATTGATTTGTCTTTGGCTCGTTATAATTGGTTTGCCACATATTTACCAGATTTGTTGCTGTATTCAAAATTGTCATGTCTTAGTCTTTACAGTATGAATTGGTTTTTCTTGTTTATAATAGTGTTCAATTGAAAGTTGGTTGCTGTTAATTCATTCAGAAGTTGTTCCGTGGGATTATTAGCATACTTGACATTTAATTCTCTGAGTTTTTGTTCCAATTTCTTTTCAATCTCATTTTCCTTTTTCTTCTTGTGTGATGAGTATGATATGATTTTTCCTCTCAGTACTACTTTAGCAGTTTCCCACAGTAATGAGGGTGAGATATCCGGGGAATCGTTTATTTCCATGAAGGATGTCCATTCTTCTCTGAAGAAAGTGTTAAAATCAGGATCTTTAAGCAGCGAGATATTGAAACGCCATCTGGGTGAGGGTTGTTTAAATTGTTTAGTGTTTAGATTGAAGGATACAGGGGCATGATCGCTAATTATGATGGGGTGGGTGTGAAAGTCTGAAATATCAGATATAATTAAGTTACTGGTAAGAAAAAAGTCTATGCGAGAGAATGACTTGTGAACCCGTGAGAAGTACGTGTATTCTCTGGCTGAAGGGTTTTTTAATCGCCAACTATCACCAAGGCCAAAATCTTTCATATACTGCTTTAGTGTTTCGGTGGAGTGCCAGTTTCTAGAATTACCTGATATGCTAGACCTATCTAGGTTGGTGTTGATGACAGTGTTGAAATCACCTCCAATTATTATTGTTGAATTTGGGGTTTCACTCAGTGAAGAGAAAAATGTATGGAAGAAAGTGGGATCGTCAGTATTGGGGCCGTATATGTTTGCTATGGTGATATAGTTGCTGTTAATGGAAGCGTTGATGATGACATATCGCCCTTCAGGATCAGTGATGGTGGTTTTCTGAATTAATGGTATTCTTTTGCTTATTAAAATTGATACGCCTCTTTTCTTTGAGTTATAGGTTGATGAGAATACTTGATTGAAATGTGGGGTTTTTAACTTTTGAGATTCAGCTTCTGTTATATGGGTTTCTTGTAGTAAGCATATGTCAGCCTGTAATTTGATTAGGTGGTTGAGAATTTTAACTTTCTTCGCCTGTGAGGAAATCCCACGGATATTCCAGGTTATGAATTTGAGCGACATGTTTTATAAGGATTGAAGTCAGTTGTAAAGCTGAGTGTTATGTAGTATTGTGTGTGTTCTATATAATAGGAAGAGTAGATATGATTGTGAAATTAGTAGTGGGCTGGTGTTTGTTTGCAATACCACATTTGGCAAAAAATGAGATACCTGCAGTAATAACGATCCGTTAACAGTATAATGAATAACATCATAGAAGCGACTTTGCCATAATCATCCTGCTTACATCATAATACAGTGTCGTCCCAATTAAGAGGTTAATTGCATATCTCCATTTTCTCCCAGTTTCCCTTCTCTCCCAATTTTCTAAACAAAGATAGACACACAGACGCAGAGAAATACAGAAAGAAAGACAAAGACAAACAGATAACAATGAGATAGAATAGAACTTAGAGAGGGAGAAAGAAATATATATATATATATATATATATATATATATATATATATATATATATATATATATATATATATAGATAGATGTGTGTAGGTAGTGTGTGTGTGTGTGTGTGTGTGAGAGAGAGAGTGAATAAGTAAGTAAGATAGAGGGTGTGAGTGTTGGTGTTGAGGTTGTCAAGACAGTGGAGTTAGTTACACAGCAGTAGGAGGGTTAATTGTTAGCAGCCGGCATTGTTGGTATAATGGGGTCTCAGAGAAGCCAGGGTGTGGTGTTACAGTCTCGAAATAGATGTCCATCGATGTAGAGTTTGTCCACAACAAGGGAAGTCCGCTTGCCCTGTTCCCTATGCTTTTTAAGAATTGGCCATAATATTTTGCCGCGCTCGTTTATTTCCCGAGGGAACTGGTCATTGAGGCCGAATTTGGTGCCCCTCAGTTCCTTCCCATTGTGTTTCACCAGTTCTTTTTGCTGGAAGTGTTCGAATTTTGCAATGATAGCGCGGGGACCTTTGTTTGTGCGTGCGCCGAGGCGGTGAACGCGGTGAAAAGTTATATTGTCCACAGTCTCTGGTGGAATTTTTAGATCGCGCCGCATAAAATCTTTAACGAGGGCTTCCGGGTTGTCTGGTATGCTTTCTGGAATTCCAGAGAATATCAGATTGTCCCGCATACTTCTAGTTTGTAAAATCCAGAATGGTTTCTTTCATAGCCTTATTCTCTTTCAAAACAAAGTTCATCTGGTTCGTAAGGGTTTTCGTCGTAGTTTGGAGTTCTGAGTTGTGTTTTTGGAGAATCTCAACCTGGTGGTGGGTGAACTCGAGGCTGGCGCGCAGCTCTTTTATTTCTTGATGCAGCACGCCAAGGATATCAAGTTTTTTATTAATGGAGGCGAGTATACTGACCTCCATTCCGGTGGTGGTGAGATCGTCCGTACTGGTAGAGGAGTCGGTTTTTTTTCCTCTTCGCCGGGTTAGTGTTTTCTGTTGGCAGGCAAGTGTCTTCCATGACGCACTGCCAAAAGCAATCGTCGATAAATCTCTCAAGTTGCTCCACGATGAGATTTTTGTATTTGTAATCCGGTTGGGGAACAACTGATTAGATGGAGAATTAGGTGGATAAACTATATTTTTAATGGACGAAGTCTAACAGGCGCGCACTGCCAAGTTTGAATCTCTCTCCTTAGCTGTCGAAGTCTCAGAGCTTACGCATGCCGTAAACTGCCGTCTGAGTGGTCTTTAATTAAGATGAGACTTGGTGTTTGAAAAGGGAATTAGAGTAGATAAGGAAAGGGAGAATGTGAGTGGAGATGATGTGGAGAATGATGAGGGGTTTGGTACAGACAGACAGATCTCTGGGTTGTTTAGTTATTGTGAAATTCAGCACTGCTGTCTGTATAGTTATGATACTGTCGTATGACACTTAGAATGTGGCAGTCCAGATACAGTGATGTTAAAAGGTCTTACAATGTTGAATTAAAACTTTATTGCGTTGTCTAATCTCGTGTTTTCAAATGGCTCGTGGAGAGAGATTAGATACAGTGACTAGACTGATGATGACATAAGCACTTTATTATTATTTAACAAATCAGTTGTGATAATGTCTAACAAAGCTACTTAAAAAAAAAAAAAATCAGCTTTGTCTTTATCATCACATTTGAATTAGGAAATGAACATGAAATAGAAATGAACATATGTATGTTAAAAAAAAAAAAAAAAAAAATCCAACTACAGAAACACTTACTAGGTTTTATACATGTTTCTATATAAACTGATATTGACAATATGACAATATATGAATGAGAATGAGACAACTGTACCTTTACACGTTATACTTTACACTTTACTGTAATAAATAAGAGTCACTATGTGTGGAGTAACAAGGATCATATTACAGTAATACGCTTAAATAAACTTTGTCATATATGTCTCTTTACACACATGTTTATAATGAAAAGATGTATAGTATGAGAAATCATTTTATAAGGAATGATTTAGGATCATTTTACAAGGATCATGATATATTCCTCATAGTCTGTCCCTGTTAACTCATCACAGTGCAGTGAGAAATGACTCTATACTGCCTCTGTGGCCACAGCGAGACACTGAGTTTAAATCTTTAGGATGTCTCCATAACTGCTTGTTATCTCTTGTATTCATCAGATTTATCTGTAAAACACAGAAAAAAATAAATAATTCAGTTTAGGGAGTGGGAGATTAGACTGATGAATAATTCAGTTTAGGGATTGTGAGATTAAACAGATGAAGTTCTGTAGTCAGACTGAGAGAGTTCTCACCTCCAGCCCTCCAGCATTTGACCCCAATCACAATGGTCACCAGCAGATATGGAGAAAGTACCAGTAGAGAACAGAGCAGTCTGGGGAGAGACAGGGAGGATTCTGGACCTGGAAAAAAGCATAAAACATACACAAATATATACAC
The DNA here is from genome assembly GCF_902362185.1 of Chanos chanos. Lineage (NCBI taxonomy): Eukaryota > Metazoa > Chordata > Actinopteri > Gonorynchiformes > Chanidae > Chanos > Chanos chanos. The sequence continues at coordinate 42,632,630 of NC_044501.1, read as the reverse complement.
CAAGGATGAGAGTGAGAGAGAGAGAGAGAGAGAGAGAGAGAGAGAGAGAGAGAGTTAGCAGCACCTCACATCCCCACACTGGTAAAATCAACATGGCTGAATTACACCAGAGACCAAACCACAAACTCTCATCTTCATTTGTCATGTATCAGACATATGGGTGATGAGGCTCCTACACTCTGTGTGTGTGTGTGTGTGTGTGTGTGTGTGTGTGTGTGAGTATGCATGCGCATGTGCGTGTGTGTGTGTGTGTGTGTGAGAGACAGAGAGACATCTCATACTCTTTATGATTGTATGTGATCCCAGACCAGCTGAGATATATGATTCTCCCAATTACCAGTTGGTTGTGCCCAGAACACCTCCACAGGGAGGCGCCAGGAGGCACACACACACACACACACACACACACACACACACACATATATTGGTTATATGCTCATAATACTGCAGAACTGTGAATAAAAAAAAAATAAAATAGCGTAACAGTAATCTATTGCAAATTTTTCAACAGGTTTAATTATTTTCTTACAACATTTTAGATTTTTACATCATTGACTCTTTTCATTTGGTTGTTGTCCACATTTGAAAATCTATTTTTGAGTCTCTTCTAAACTCACACACTCACCTGATGACACAGTCAGTGTTACAGCATCACTCATCTCTGAGTTCTGTGAGTCTCTTCTGCATTTTCCTCTACAGGTGTATTCACCACTGTGGGACTCAGAAACAGGACTGATTCTGTATTCCTGATCTTTACTGACAGGACTGAGTGAAGAACTCTTCTTATACCAGCTGTATTCCCAGTCAGTGTCTCTCTCTCCCTGTATTTGACATCTGAGAGTGACAGTCTCTCCTCTGAATGTCTGTTTATCAGGCTGCAGGATCACAACAGCCTTTGGTCTCTCTGTAGAATAAAATACAATCCACACTAAGGTACAGCACACAAAAAAAACAAAAACAACAAAAAAAAAAACACACAGAATAGAGAGTGACACATCTAAACTCTACAGAGAATATAATTTAGCTGATTATGTCATATCATCATATCACAGCATTTTTTGCTGCTTATCCGGAACCATGTCACTGTGGCAGCAGGCTGAGGAGGGAAGACCAGACACCCCTTTCCCCGGCTACATCCGCCAGCTCCTCCTGGGGGATCCCAAGGCATTCCCAGACCAGCTGAGATATATAATTCTCCCAACGTGTCCTGGGTCTGCCCCGGGATCTCCTCCCACTTGGTTGTGCCAAGAACACCTCCACAGGGAGGCGCCCAGGAGGCATCCTGACTAGGTGCCAGAACCACCTCAACCGACTCCTTTCAATGCGGAGTAGCAGCGGCTCGACTCTGAACTTTATAATAAAGTGTTATCTCAAGATTTTCAGTTTAATTTACTGATAAAATGTAACGTAGCATTTCAAAAATCTCTCCATCCGAAAAGAGTCAGAACTTAACTCACCTCATGTAATAATTGAACTCTGAAACATTATATATAGCATCTTCCTCTGTTTCTATATCTCATTAAACACAGTGAATGTAGAGACACATAGAAATTATAATCTGTGACTCTCATGTTTCAGTCCCTGAAAATCACCCTGAATTTCATTAAATCTTAAAACACTGTATGGTTTGTCTGAGAACAACCATATCCTTTTTAACAATTATCACTAAACAATATTTTTGCTTGGCTGGTATTACTCAGTCATTTAAAACGGGTAAAGATTATGATATGTGTAGGAGCCATTACCCCTATTAATATTATTAATATTATGACATTTATCTATTCTACATTTAAGTTGAAATTGTAATGGAGTTTATCTTGCTTTTATTGTTTATTGTTTAGTGTACATTTATTATTTCATTAGTCCTTCCCACTACAGGAGCGGGAATAAAATTGATTGAAGATGGTGCGGTGACGCGGGCTGGGCAGAAGACGTGAGCGGAAACGGTCTTTGACCGTGTTGGCAAAACCCTAATTAAACAGTGAAACTTTTGATTGGACTTTAACTTTATTTTCGCAGTTTTATGTTCACTCTATTTTTCAAATAAATGAAACAAAGAAACAACAATAACAACAACAAGCATCTTTATATTGATTATAATACACGTTAGACAAATGCACTCGTTTTACGAAGAAGTGGATAGAAGTGATATTTGTTTAGCCTTATACCCTTTTACATTGAGACTGGAGCTGCTACAGCATTGGCAAAAAATGAGACCAAAGTGTTTTCACCAATTTGTGTATTAATTATTCCCACATGCGCTGATTATAAATATTACTGGGAACAGGCGCACACACACACACACACACGCACACACACACACACACACACACACACACACACATACATATCACATACATCTCAGAGTATCATATTAGTTACCTCTCACAGTGAAAGTGACAGGACTGTTTAGTTTTGAGGATGTGGGTCTGTTATAACTCTCTCCCTGACACCAGTATTGATCCTGGTCTGATACAGGTAAACGTGTTTACAGTCGGGGTGTTATAGCTAGAGTGTAACTAAAAGGTGTGTAGAGTGGTTCCTCTATATCATTAATAGCTCAAGTTATACTCAGAATCAATTACATAAGTCATTGTAACTGTCTTTCCATTAAAATGTAAGAAGTCGCAGTCGATATGGAATATGAGACAGAACTGGATTTAACACTTGCTGATTTACATCGTGATTTTATTGTTCTCATTCGGACTGAGTGTGGATTGTTGATTGTCATTAAGATGAATTTGTAAATCAACATTACACCTATATATTCTCTTTTTTATATTCTCAGTCTATGTATGTGGTACTGCAATGTCACGTTGCAGTCCCGAGTTGATGCTTGCAAGTGTTCAGTCTCTGCCACCAGCGTTTTCTTAGTAGACCACTTCTATAGAAAATAGTCCAAATATGACTCAATACACATTCTTCAAGTGTAGGCAAGCTTTGATTCTCACTTCAATAATCAACTAAACTACACTAAAGAACATAAGTAACGATACTCTGAAAAAATGAGCTCTTCTCCTCCATCTCTCCAGTTTAGTGATTTGACATTTGTGAATAATTTGTTCATTTTGTACTAATATTTTGTATGACTCAGGAGCAACAAGTCGTCTAAATGAGTGATTTGTCCATTTTTTCCTTAATTCATGAGTGGGTCTTTCAGGTCTGTGTATTCCGTTCATTTGTCACATAACCGCCTCACAGGCTCAGTATAGGAATGAGTGATTCATTCACTTATAACTATAGGTCTTCGGGTCCTGAGTCTCTCGTTCACTTGTTACGTGGCTGCTGCGTGGGCTAAATGTAGGAATGAGTGATTTGTTCATGAATTATAACTATGGATCTTTTGTTCATTATTCAAGTGGTTACAGCAGTAACATGACCAGTGCTAATATTACAGGAGAGCTATCTAACGTTAGCTTGAATGGACGTTTAATTTGTCTTTCAGTTGGAACGAGTTCATACATTTCAGGTCATCAATGGCCAGGTAGGCTAAAATGAAAAGCTATTGTAGAGAGATCTTTTTTTTTTTTTCTTTTTTCTATATTTTTTAATGATAGGCGCAGAGCTGTCGCAAGGCCGGATTATGGACCAGGCAAGTGGGGCCAGTGCCCTGGGGTCTCGGACTGCCAGGGGGACCTCCAGGCCTCAGCCTGCGCGTGGTACATGGCCCAAGACCTCCAAAGGAAGGTGAACATCAGGGCCCTCAGCGTGCACAGTGCAAGCTGACCGCTAGGCCCCTGGCACTTATAGCATGAGCTAACCACTAGGGCCCTCCCAGTGCTTACAATGTGAGGGCCCCAAGGTGGCCCCTGAGGCTTAAAGTGTGATCTGACCACTAGGGCCCCTGGGTCCCTCCATGCTTTTAGCATGAGCTAAACTCATCCAATTCAAGTCTTTCATGTCTGACTCTGAGGGTGAGAAGTGCCCAGCTAAATTGCTTGAGATGTTGCAGTTACTTAATCTGCAGTCAGTGAAGCAAACCATGTTGCTCTCAGTGTTTTGAGAACCATCCTTCTGTCTCCCCTCAGACGACAACTACAGTGCCACACTAGTTCTAATGAAGGAAATGAACGAATGACATGAAAAAAGATTCGTTCATTTTACTGAGTGAGATTCAACGATTTGAGTCAGTAAAAAGATCCAAACTTCCCATCACTGCTCCAGTTCCCGTATTTCATCACAGCATGACCTCTCAGCCCGCTCAGTGATATGGTAGGTTGACATACCAATGCATTAAACATACAAATGAAATATTTTACAAACGTGCATTTTTTCCACATGAAAACAGAACAGATTAGTCTGTTACTACATATAAAGTTGCAATTAAAATTATTCACAGAAAATAAAGATTTCCAGAAAATACTGTTCAGATGCTGATTGTAAATACAGATGTGCACATACAAAACACAAAAGGAAACTTAACCATTGTATTTTCTACAGGGCTTCATTAATGTTACACCTATTGAGTTTTCTTCTGTATATTTTATACACTTGCAAAAGATTCACTTAGGTGAATAATAAAACAGTAAATATAGAGGTTGTTTGTCACAACTCAACACTCCCCTTTCCCAGAATTCCAATGGAGTTTTGCATGTGTGCGTTTACTTCCTGGTTTGTCTCATTGATCTCTGCCCACCTGTCTCTTGTAAATTCATTAAGTCCTGTGAACTTAAACATTTGTTTTCTCCCTGGTCTTTGTGAAGTCTTGTGTTCTCTGTAAGAAACATGACTGAGCCTTGTTGTATTTAGACTGTCCTGTTTATCTGATTCTCTCGCCTGTTCATTTAGATTTCACCTCTTGGATTTTCTACGACATTCTTTGTGCCTCCGACTGACCTGGTGACTGGATTTATGTATGTTTCTGGACAATCCTTTATTTTTAAACTCGGCAACTAGATCAAATCGTGATTGGTGTTTTTATGACTCAGTTGAAATCTCTGCGCTGAAAACACACACAGCTTCCATGTTGAAATCATTCACTCAAAGTTTAATTTCTCTACAGTTTGCTATGATCACTTAATAGCCTGTTTCACTCATTTCACAGTGTATAATAATGTATGTACTGACTATATTCTGATGCTAGTGTAAATGAAGAAACACTGATGATGTATCAGAGATGATCACTCACCTGTCACAGTGAGAATCACACTATTACTCCAGTCAGTGTAGTCACCATTATGTAGATGTGATACACATATATAAGTGCCACTGTGAGATGTTTTTGCAGGACTGATAATGTATTCATTATTATATGTTCTGTGGTCTGGATTAGCACCTTGATCTTTACGCCAGTCAATGTAAGACACTTGTCTTCCAGAAATTTCACATCTGAGTATCACTGTCTCTCCACTGAATATCGGAGTCCATTTGGGGTGGAGAGTCAGAGAAGGTTTGAGATTTCCTGCAGGAATCAGATAAAATAAAAAACCTAAACCTTGTCTAAAACTACATGAACACACAGAAGACGCAATAACACTGATGCAAAAGGCAACCAATTACAACATACAGTTTCATTATACAATCAATAAACTATGACACTGTCTCACAATACAGAGTTCATTACTGAGTCTAACCACATACTCCGTAATGTGAAAAATCATACATAGAAGAAAAATAAATGGAGATTTCAGCAAAGTCATAACATTTTCATTACCTTGAGTTTGTCCAGAGTAGAACAGTGAACTCAGCACTAAAACACAGACAGAGAAACTTAGAACACATCAGATACATTTGACCTTTAACTACACTGTCCTATCTCTATATGATACTGATTAAATTCATTATATTAATTCAATATTAATCTTGAAATGAATTAGCATCTGTTGTATGACAATATGTTATTTTGTTTTCTGACCACTGAAAATAGTTTGTCTGAGAAAATGCACTCTGTATGCAGTATGTGTGTTGTGAAGACTGAAAAAAAAATAGCGTGGAATAAAGCCAATTCACCATTTTCTCTCTTTTGATGCTTTATTTAAACAACCACAATATATCCTGAATTTGTTATCCTCTTCAGTTATAGCATTAATCCTTACTCTCTCTGCTAATTTCTATATGAATATTTAGCACCATTCTCTTCAGTCATATTATAGAAATCTATTTCATTTAGAATCAGACAATACAAGATCAGTCACTTTTCTCCCACATCTCATCATAAGCATTTGACATTTCTCTCAATAATACAATATAATAAAAATATAATAACAGTATTTATCCACTGAGCTTCTGAAAAACACATCTCCAAGTTACTAAGAGCAGCACTGGTCCCTAATAAAATGAGGGTTATTTTAAAAACACAGTATCAGAAACAGGTCAACACTTGTGTAAGAATCTCCTAAATGAAAAATAACAATTCAGAGACTCAGAGAACACTGAACCTAAGAATACTCCCACTGTTAAGTGTACATTATACTTCAATGTCCACTCACAAAACACTTGTGAGGTTTTGACAGACCAAGACCCAATCACAGACCCACTGGGTAAAATTAGGTTTATTCAAAAAAAAAAAAAAAAAAAAAAAAAAAAAGGCAATCTCAAAACAGTGTCCAGTCCAAGGCCTAATCCAGAGAGCAAACAAATCCAAATCGTTGGGCAAAAGATTGGTCAGAAACAGGGTACAAACAAGGTCAAAGCCAGAGATCCACAGGACAACCAAATCCAAAATGTTACACAAAAACAGGTCCAGGTAAGCATGGTCAAACTTACAAATCACATAAAGCAAAACTCACACGAACAGGCAGAAGAAACAAAAGGTCACAATCTGACAAGGAACAGCTACAAACACAGGACTTAAATGCACTGAACAATTAACAGCAGAGACAGACTATTGGAGGAAACAAACCAGGTAATAATAAGGATCAGCTGGGGGGCGGGGACAGGAGTACACAGGGAAGAACAGAAGCACTAGACAATACCAAAACAAACAAAAGCACAAGGCATGACAATACACAGAATGGCCAGCAGGGCGGCCAAATTCCCCAATCCTGGCAGATGTACTAACAACACTAATATGCACACACACACACACACACACACACACACACACACACACAGAGAGAGACACATTATTAATATACTAGATTAAATCCTGTTTAAGAAGCCCACAACTGTTAGTTGATGTTAATGTATGTAACTACATACATTAATTACATGTTTAACTTCTCCCTCTACAAAATCTCTGTCAGTCCTGTTCCATTCTCATATAGTGATATCACTGATAAAATGACATAGAGAGATCATTCTCACAGAGCAGTACATGTAGTGGACTCAGCTCCATGTTCTATGAGTGAGAAACTGTTTGATCTACCCTGTGTGTTGTGACCTCATTTATATTCTCACATTTAGATAACACCTCTGCAGAGACACTCAGTGATGATAAGAATGAAACAGTGGTGTCTTTTACAGATCTCCAGCTTCTCCCCCTACAGACAAACACTTTGTATTTCTTAATCCTTGTTCAATTTTTTTATCTTTTAATCTTTTGGTAAAACTTACATTACTAAATGTGGAAACAGTGGGGTGTTTCAGATGACGAATAAGCCAGCAGAAGTGAACTTTAAAGAATCTTTATTAAAAACTCTGAAACAGACCTATGTCTGTGTGTCAATTATGCGTTTCAACACATTTGTCTAGTTGTTGATGTTGTTATTACACTACATCATGAGTCACCATTTAATGAAATGGCCGGAATGCATTCAGACCAAATCATTTCCAAAGCCTTTATCATCAGTACTTTGTCAAACAAAATCAATATATTAATTAATTAACTAAAAATAACTGGGTTCTTAGTTGGTTCCAGAGGTCCTTATTTTCTGTTAACTTTAAATACATTTCATAGAGGGTGGTTTTACTCATCAGCTATAAATACAGTGACAGTTCTTACTGAGAAATGAGAAAGGGGAAACATTCAGAGAAAAGGCGTCTATGTGTCGCTGATATTTTAACATTTTGACTTTTATAAGTGTGAACAACTCAGCACACATACCAATCTATTTATATGTCTATTTACTGTGTGCCTCTTTGATTATGGGTAAGAAATTCAGTTGCTCTAATATATTTGTTTGTTTTCTTTTGACTTAGACAAAATTCCAATCACACACACACACACACACACACACACATGTTTGTATTCATATCTAAATGGGAAATTCCCATTAATCCCCAGTTTCATGTAACTAAAGAATACTAACCTATCCCTAACCCTCACTCTCACCCTCACCCTAACCTTAACTCTAACCAAAGAAATGGTTTGGTTTTTTGGGGGGATTACCAAGAACAACAATATACTTTAGAAAAACTATTCACTTAGTTGAGAACAACATTTTGTCTTCCCACACTGTGAGTGTGCAGTCAGGTCGCGGCCCCCTGTAAGCTAACTTTACCTAACACACACACACGCACACACACACACACACACATGCTCTATGACTGGACCATTCTCTAACAAACTTGATACTGAAATTCACAGCTAAAGTCTCATTTATTCATCTACCTGTTAAATAGATCATTTATTAATCTTCTCTGAGAACTGTAAGTGAAGCCTGCAGCAGACTGGTGTTAAACTGCTCATCACATCACACATGAACATAACATCTTGGGTCTGTGTGAGTGTGAACATGTTGGTGAGTGTTGCAAACGGTCATTAAGCAGCCCCTCCTACACTCACTGGTCTAAACCCACATGTATGAGGAACTAGAACAGAAGTCAAACCACAAACTCTCATCTCTGCTCTGCTGTCAGGCATCATCATGCACCATGTGTGCTGGTGTTTTTAGAGGCCCTGTTCTAGCATGAGCATTAACTGTGGTGTTGATTCTTTTTTTTTTTTTTTTTTTTTTGAGTTTCAGTGCAGCCATTTCCTTATCAATACGACACGGATTAATTGTACAGTGTCTTGATATAAATAATGTAAAGACGAGAACATGTAACTTTCTCCCTTAAAATGTCTTACTCCACCATGGGATTTCTTTTTTATCTGAGTGAGAGGAGGCGTAAACGAGTGTCTGATATGTTGTGATAAACTTTGGGTTAGAGAAAGTGAATAAACGGTTCTATCGTTTGTTCAGAGAAGACATGAGACACTCAGGACCTTAAATCTCCCACTGACAAATTCTCTCACTGATACATAGACAATACAACACTGTCTCACTGCAACATGACTTATCACTGATATTATATTCAGTTTATGGCTCTGGAGTTGAATTTGACTACATGTGTTCAAATGAAAACAGCAGTGTAAAAAAGTTAAGTATACATGACAGAGGTTGTTTTTTTAAAAGAGAATGATATAATTGAGAATAAATAAGGAGATAAATAATAAAAAGAGAAAGATTGTTACTTACAGAGCAGCACATGTAGCGGACTGAGCTCCATACTGTGAGAGTTAGAGACTGATGTGCACTGTGTGTCCTCCTGTATTGGAGACCTCTTCCTCAATTCGAAGAGAGAGCGAGAGAGAGAAAGAGAGAGAGAGAGAGAGAGAGAGAGAGAGAGAGAGAGAGAGTTAGTGCCAGCTCACGCCCCTTTACTGGTAAAAACCAACATGGCTGACCTACAACAGAAACCAAACCAGAAGCTCTCATGTTCACCCTGTTCTCATGTATTAGATAGATAAAGGATGTGGTTTGGGAGTTTTACTGCATGAGTGTGTGTGTGTGTGTGTGTATGTATGTTGTGGCAATTGACACGGACCCTTCACCGTGTCATGCTCATTATTTTGTTCTGTTTTCTACCGCGCTTTCCTTTCACTTTCCATCAGCAAACTTCTATTTTTTTTTTTTTTTTTTTTTTCTCTTTGATTTGCCGTTTCGTCATTGGCTTTTTGCCGTGACTGAAAAGGGCCGCCGTAGAATATAGGAAGGGGCGTGATTCCTGCTATGGCGAGGGAAAAACTCGAAACGGCATTTTCGTGGTTTGTTTTTCTCCCTCCCAGTCACCGAGGCGTTTACTGACCGTTTACTTTTAATAGTCGACTGTTCAGTACGCGCAGCTTCGTTTTCGGACAGCTTGGAATTCTTTCTTAATACTAAATCGGATTACAATCACGGACACGTAGTGGTTGGACTCCCTCTTCCTGCCGGCGTTCCCCCTACTTTCCCCAGGTGACTAGCCTCGGTTTTCCCACTCTATATCTGTTGTTCTGCTAAGCTTCGTTTGAATGGTTGGCAACCTTACATTCATCACGGAGAGTCCTGTTAGGAGGGACGAACATTGCAGAGGTCGTTTTTTTTTTGTTTGTTTGTTTGATTGTTTTTCCTCCTCTCAATTATCTCTCAGTGGGAAACGGACCCTCAGTGGGTCTTATGTACATAAGTGAATATTTGTGACCAAAATTGTAAGTTATGTATTGTGTTCTGTGTGGACGTTCAGCGTTTTGGATTGTGTGTTGCCATTGAGTTTTTTTTTTTTTTTCCTGTTGGTTATTGTGCAATACCCATTGTCTCTCTGGATGTTAACTGCTGTAAATATATTCACTGGTCATAGGTGTTGGATGGTCCCTATTTTGTTTTCATGTTCTTTTGAAATATTGTCTGACTGCCCTGAGAATAGAGCTAGCTGTGCCAGGCTGCAGGTGAATCTAGGCCCTACTAGATGCCTATGTGGTCTGATAGGGGTGAATGAGGCTTCGAGTAGACTCTACTATTCTTCTTTAATTTTTTTTTTTTACCTTCTTCTTCTTCTCTCTCTCTCTGCGACGCTCCTAGCGGGCGTCTGGCGCCCAACTAAAAGAACCCCTCTCTTAGCCTGCTGTTTACCGCTATAATGCGTGTGTGCGTGTGTGTGCGTGTGCGTGTGTGTGTGTGCGCGCGTGTGTGTCTGTGTGTGTGTGTGTTTGCGTGTGTACTTCTCTCTGTCTATCTCCTGAGATATTTTTATGTGTACTGCACATGGAGTTCCCTGTGTTAATCTTTATCCTCTGTCCTAAATCATGCATGCAGATTTCCGTTTGCCCGTTCAGTCCATCACTTAGACAAGCTGTTAAAACAGATACTATTGTAAAACAGAAATGAGTACAGAAGCATCTATGTCTGTCTTAGCCACAGTAAAATCTCAGTGAAAGCTTACAGTGTTGGTGATTTTGGAGAATTAGGAAGAGGAGAACTATGTATGCAGTGTTTCAGTGACCACAATTCAATATACAGTTTCGGGTTTTTTTTTTTTTTTTTTTTTTAAACTTTTTTGCTTTTTTAGGTGAAGTGACACAAAAGTGAATCAGTTGAGGTGAGTGTGGCCTGTCTCTACACATGCATTTCAGACAAATTCAACATCACATCACCAACACTTTTCTTCTCTCTCTCACTATCAGCTCATAGAAACACTCTCCACCATTTTCCTTTGTAGTCTCTCTGTCATCCTGTCCTCATGTTACAAACGAAGGAGTGAACCCACATGCATACACAGACTAGAAAAGAAGATTAAATGAATGTTTATTGTAGTATGAGCTATGGGCAGTGGGTTAGTGGCTAAAGGTGAGGATTGTAGTCGAAGAGCAGGCAGGTACGCAGGTACGCAGGCAGGAATGCAGGCAGGTACGCAGGCAGGTACGCAGGCAGTCAGCGGCAGCGTGAATGACCCGGTGCTGACTGAGACAATGAACTGGCGGAGAGCAGATGAAAAGCCGGTGTATATATACAGCAGCGTTGATGAGTTGCAGGTGAGCCACGCCCACACGCAACACACACAGAGACAACAGGGGGAGCACAGGAGACACAAGGAAAGGACCACACACACAGAGACAACAGGGGGAGCACAGGAGACACAAGGAAAGGACCACACTAGAAACACAAGTGAAAAAATAATTAGAAATGTGACAAGCAGGTCATGACAGCAGGAATGTGTGAGTAACACTATAAAGACAATGACCCAAAACACCATCTCAATCCTAATCTTAATCTCAGGGGTCATATGAGTATGATCCTGACATGATCTTCATAAGACAGTGTTGAAAATGTGCTGCCTTCCAGTTGAAGAGACAAGTGACTCCAAAGTCGTTTTTGACTGTCACCACCCCACATCTGTGTCTAGGACAGACCTTTCACTTAAGTTAAGATGTTGTGTCATTTTGTGTATCACCTCAATTTATTCACCATTTTATTCAAATAAGTCATTGGGAAAATGGAAGAATTTCTCTTCAAAAAAAAAAAAAAAAAACATCTTCTCTTCTGGAGAAATGGACTAAAGAAACAAAGTTATTACTGGGACAGACTGGAACTCTTAATTACACACACTGGTCTGTCAGTCACTGACTGGGGAGAGCAGAGACAGAGTTGTCAGAGGACCTGACTGTTTTCCAACTGCTTGGCTGACTCCACCTCCTGCTAGTCACCTTTTTCAAACAGACTGTCTCATTAGGAGAATCACTGTAGGTGTCCTTGCAGCCACCAGAGGGCAGAGAAGAGCCAAAACACATCCAAACAGGGAGACGGCCTGTGTATGTATTACAACATACTAAACATCATTGTCTGCGATGGACTAGTGACCTGTCCAGGGTGTTTCCCTGCCTTTCGCCCTATGAGCGCTGGAATAGGCTCCAGCACCCCCTGCGACCCTGGTTATGATAAGCGGCATAGATAATGAGTGAATGAAAGAGTGAGTGAGTGAGTGAGTGAGTGAGTGAGTGAGTGAGTAATCATCATTGTTGGAAGTTGTTCATTATCCTTCTTTACAAAATCAGAGTACAGTCCATTTTAAATATTTTTTGCATTTTGCATGTGATCTAGACGTAAAATGTTTCAAAATTTCCGTTCTACCAAATTGTCATTTAAATTTCTTCTGATTAACTCCTCTGTTAATACTGTAGCCCCACCAGAGAAATCACTGTAAGGAAATGTTTCACAAAGATCTCATGTCCTATAGAAAAATATTAGGATCTTCTACAGATGACCTAGTAGAACCAGTTCATCAGATACAATACAGTCCAGGAAAAGACAAATCCAGCTTTGACCAACATTGTATTCATCACCTGATCATTTCCAGTGTTAAAGAGTGTAGACAGGACTAAGACAATGAAGACAGAGAAGTAGGAGCTCTCTGTCACTTCATATAGAGCTTCAGTGACTAGAAGGAAAACAGACTCTGTAGAGTGACCACTCCTCTCAACTGACAGAGGTCAGAAAGGTCATTCTGTGAGAGTGAAAAGGACAAATGATTAGGTACTCCACATTACAGTGATTTAAACTGATGTGTAATTAGAAAGAAACTTGTCTATTGTTGATGACATCCGTGGGGTTCAGTCCAGGTTTATTTGAAGATGATTTTGAGATGAGTGGTCTTTAATTAAGATGAGAGCTGGTGTTTGAAAAGGGAATTAGAGTAGATAAGGAAAGGGAGAATGTGAGTGGAGATGATGTGGAGAATGATGAGGGGTTTGGTACAGACAGACAGATCTCTGGGTAGTTTAGTTATTGTGAAATTCAGCTCTGCTGTCTATATTGTTATGATACTGTCGTATGACACTTAGAATGTGACAGTCCAGATGCAGTGATGTTAAAAGGTCTTACAATGTTGAATCAAAACTTTATTGTGTTGTCTAATTTCATGTTTTCAAATGGCTCGTAGAGAGAAATTAGATACAGTGACTAGACTGATGATGACAGAAATACTTTAGTATTACTGAACAATAATCGAAACCTTTTACTTAAAAACAAATCAACATTGTCTTTGTCCTTACATTGGAGTTAGGAAATGAACATGAAATAGAAATTAATGTATGTATATATAAAAAAATAAATAAATATTAAAAAAAAAAAAATCAACTTACACAAACAGCTACATGGTTTTATACATGTTTCTATATAATCAGATAAAAACTGAGATAAATGACAATATAGGAATGTAAATGAAAAAATTGTACCTTTACGCTTTACACTTTACTTTAACAAATGAGTCACTATGTGTGGAGTAACAAGGATCATATTACAATAATGCACTTAAATAAACCTTCTCATATATGTCTCTGTACACATGCTTATAATGAAAGATGCATGACATGGGAAATCATTTTACAAGGACCATAATATATTCCTCATACTCTGTCCCTGTTAATTCATCACAGTGCAATGAGAAATGACTCTATACTGCCTCTGTGCTCACGGAGAGACACTGAGTTTAAATCTTGTTAATGACAGATTAGGATGTCTCCATAACTGCATGCTGCCTCTTGTGTTCATCAGATTTATCTGTAAAACACAGAATAATTCAGTTTAGGGATTGTGAGATTAGATGAAGTTCTGTAGTCAAACTGAGAGAGTTCTCACCTCCAGCCCTCCAGCATTTAACCCCAATCACAATGGTCATCAGCAGATATGGAGAAAGTACCAGTAGAGAACAGAGCAGTGTGGGGAGAGACAGGGAGGCGTCTGGACACAAAAGTGAACACACACACACACACACACACACACACATAGAAAAAATGAAAGATATGGCATTCAGACATTCTGTGAGAAAGCTGATTTTTCAACAGAGGATATAAAGCTCAAACTTCCAGACTGAAAGAGTGAAAATGTAGAAGTTGAGAAATTGAACAGTAGACACATCACTGATCCCTGAAGAACAGAGAAGTGCTCACAGCTCCAAAGCATTTCTCATCTCTCATTGTATTGCACTTCAGCACCATGGACAGTTTACATTCATGGATCTGCTACTGCATCCATTACTCTACTCTATATCTGTATTGCGGTTCAGCACTATGGACAGTATCCATCATTTATGGATCTGCGACTGCATCCACTACTCCACTCTATATTTGTAGTGCACTTCAGCACCATGCACCATGGACCATCCATGGATCAGCGACCACATTCACTACTCTATATTTGTGAAGGCACAAACAGCAAGACATATTTGCAATGGCTGGATGTAATGTGTGCAGATTTTAAAAATCACTCACCAATCAGTCAGGGTTAGATGTTTTACCTCATTAGTTCCATTCTTTCTCTGTTTGTTTGTTGGTTGGTTGGTTTTTGTTTTTGTTTTGACAATGTTCGGACAGTGTTTTGACAGTGCAGAGATGATCTCAGTACTGCTTCATTTAGACATGAGGGGTTCAATAGATGAGACCAAATCAGGGGTAGGTGTCAGAACATTTAACCTCTTGTTGCTCTGGTTGTTGTAATCCTGTGGGCATGTAAACCCTTTAAGACTGTAAACAGTGATATTAGGCTTTAAATAAACTTAAACCTGAAAATTTGAACTTGAATTTCAGTCATACACATTAAACTTTACTCTTTAGGACTTAATGTATATTTGGGCAATCTTGGATTTCAAAAACTCAGTACCAGAAATCCGTGAATAAATCTCAGAGAATTTATTAACTGGCTCATCAGTATTTGATACATTAATCCTGTAAAATCAGTGTTAACCAGTCATATTCTTTTGGTTACCATTTATGTTGAGATATTCAGACTGTGCTTTTTCCTCAACTGGTACAAACAAGTTTTGTTTTTGTTTTTGTTTTTGCTTTTGGTGGGTGTATGAGATCCTTTATTTTTGTTGAAGACTGTATCAAGGTCATTTTAAATTTGAACTGAATTTATTTAAAATAAAAACAATACGATCAGTTAATAGTAAAAAGACAGCGAAAATGTACTATTAATATTATTTTACTTTATTTGAAAATTTATGCGGCATGTCTGATTGGACAGAGATTGATACACTAAAAGGTTTCTGTTTTATATTAAATCTGATTTAAGATGTGATTCGCTGTAGAAGACCTCCACACTGAGCCTACAGTGTCTAAATTATGGACAAATTTCTGAACAACCCATGGCTGAAACTTGTGATTTAATGGAAGAGAATACTGGGTCTTACCCTCACATAACCACACAAATAAACAAATAAATACAGACATAACCTTAAGGAATGATTCATCTTTAAACACTGCAATACTGAAGCAAGCAAAGAGAAACCTTATCGTCACAAATACTGAGATGTCTTTATATAATATATCTTAATTAAACTAGCCGGATCGAAGACCAATTTGACAAGTATAAAGCAAAAGATATCCTGTAAAAGGGGATGTGTTAAAAAACGTCCTCTGCCTCATTTGTATGGTCATCCTTTCTATGAGCTGACGAATCCTCTGAGGGTATTGACTGTGTAAACCATGTTTCGTGTCCTACACACCCTCATTCAGGCTCTGACTGTCCACTCATCTCACCTGATACAGTAAAAAAACAAAAACAAAAACAAAACAAAAAAAAGAAGTATATATATATATATATACACCAGTAGCATCATGCTGAGTTTAATCTGAATTTGAGCATCTACACGATCATTATTTTATTCCTGAAAGAAATGGGGAGTGTTGGGGAGTGTTATGATGGTGTTACCATACCTGTGGTTGTGTTTGACTGCAGCAGTGAGTAAACTATGTGCGTCTGTGAAGTGCTGGTCTTGCCTGATAGTAGGGAAAAATATAAAAAATATATATATATGACTGTAAATCTTTTTCCTCCTTGTGAAACACATGACAAGCACATATTGTAGATTTACAAGCAATATTCTGCTTTCAATGTTTGTTTATTGGTTGTTATGGTAATGAGAAGAAGTGTCTGTACCGTCTCCCTTGAAATTCATATTTTTCATCTCAATCTGAGAATAAGTCACCTCACTGGGTCCATCTGCAGTATCATCTAACACACAACACAGTCAGTTCAGTTTAAAGACCTGTGAGCTCTGATTTTTATTAAACTGACAGGCATTTAATGATACAATATATAGTAGAGTTTACAGCATAATGAAAGGACATGTTAAAAAACACACTGCAAGTTAACCACGGACTTTAGTCCTGTTATCTCTATCTAGAGTATTAATATCATCATAGATGCTAACAGTTCCTATGAGAGAGACAAAGACATTATGTTTATGAAGGATCCACGCCAGAAAAAAAAAATAAAAAATCACTGTTTGTGTTAGTAGTGGACTTCACCTCTTCTGTCTGTGTATGGAGTTGAACATCTGAGTGGTTCCTACAGTATTAGTCAAAAGTTTGGATACACCTTCTATTCCCATGGTTTTTCTTTACTTTTATTATTTTTATCTTCTACATTCTAGAACAATGCTGAAGGCATCAAAATTATGAAATAATACATATGGAATTATTCATTCATTCATTCATTCATTTCCTAAGCTGCTTATCCTATTTAGGGTTGCGGGCAGTGCTCATTGGGCAAAAGGCAGGGAAACACCCTGGACAGGTCACCACACAAAAACATGCACCCCTGGGGGCAATTTAGTATCTCCAATTTGCCTGACCTGTGTGTCTTCGGACTGTTGGAGTAAACCAGAGCACCCAGAGGAAACCCACGCAGACATAGGAAGAACATGCAAACTCCACACAGAAAGGACCCTGGCCGCCCGGCCAGGTATCGAACCCAGCACTACCCACTGGGCCTCCATACTGCCCATAAGGAGTTATGTTGTAAATAAAAAAATGTACACAAAGCACAGTGTAAAAATAGTAAAAAGAGAGAAAAACCCTTGAATGAGTAGATGTGTCCAAACTTTTGACTGGTACGGTACATTTGAGGGAAAGCTATTTTGATGATTAAAACTCAAAATGTAAAATCATTTGAAAAATGTATATGCACACTATGTCAAAATATATGTATTTACTGACCAGACTGTGGTGACGTATAACCTGACTGAGTCTCCACCCCTCCTACTGTCTGGTTCTGCTCCTGGTTTGAAATCTGATTGGTGCTGTTTTGACTTTTGACTCTAGGGGGAGACAGAGATCACTAAAGCACGTGAAGCAGCTCTGTGTGTGCATTATGTTTGCCAAGGCCATGGCTCAATAAAACATCAGAATTACTTACAAGAATATTTCATTAAAGCAGAAACCTGTAATGATGAAGAAATTCATATTATTGTTTAGAACTGACCTTATCATTTGCTTAAAATGTTATTATAACTACAAACAACATCTTCAGGGATGAATCTCAATAACCAGTTGGTGTAGACAATGCAGTAGTTTTAATAAAATCATTCGTCTATGATTTTAAATAAGTGTGCTTTTATATTTATACTTGGAGTTGGAGTGAGGATGTACATTCTTACCTTCTGATTTTTTGTGCCAGTAAAACAGGATCAGTAGAATGATGATCACAAAGACAACACCCAGTCCCACCACCACTCCTACTGTTACAGCAGAGGATCCTGACACTGAGTCTATTCACACACACACACACACACACACACACACGAACACATATTAGTTATATGCTCATAATTCTGCAGCAATGTGAATAAAAAAAAGTGTAAAATAGTGTAACAAAAAACTTGTGCAAATGTTTCAACAGGCTTAGTTATTTTCTTACAACATTTTATTTTATTTATTTTTCCATTGTTGATTCTTCATTTGATTGCTGTCCACATTTAAAAAATCTATGTTTTCTCTAAACTCACACACTCACCTGATGACACAGTCAGTGTTACAGCATCACTCATCTCTGAGTTCTGTGAATCTCTTCTGCGTTTTCCTCTACAGGTGTATTCACCACTGTGGGACTCATTAACAGGACTGATTCTGTATTCCTGATCTTTACTGAGAAGACTGAGTGAAGAACTCTTTTTATACCAGCTGTATTCCCAGTCAGTGTCTCTCTCTCCCTTTATTTCACATCTGAGAGTGACAGTCTCTCCTCTGAATGTCTGTTTATCAGGCTGCAGGATCACAACAGCCTTTGGTCTCTCTGTAGAATAAAATACATACCACACTAAAGTACAGCACACAAATGTAAAACAAAGACAGAAAAGAGAGTGACACATCTAAACTCTACAAAGAATAACATTTAGCTGATTATATCATATCATCATATTGCACCATTTTCTGCCACTTAAAACTCACAAAACTCACCTCTCACAGTCAGAGTAACAGATTTACTGGGTTGTGAGGATTTGGGTCTGTTGTCTCTCTCTCCCTCACACCAGTACTGACCCTCATCAGATTCAGCAACTCCTCTGATGGTCAGTGTGTCTCCATTTACAGTGCAATGGTCAGATGCAGACAATTCAGTCTGTGTGCTGTCTTTATACCACTTATATCTCCATCCACGTTCAGTCTCTATCTCACACTTCAGAGTGACTGTCTCTCCAGTGTACACAGGACTCTCTGGTTTTACTGTCAGTGTAACTGTGGGTGAGTCTAAGGATATTAAGAGAGAAAAGATGAACAGTAAAAACAGGACATTTCAAACTCATTCACAATTAACAAATATGTTCGCAAGAGTAACATAATAATTGAACTCTGAAACATTATATATAATGTCTTCTTCTATTTCTATATCTCATTAAACACAATGAACTGAGAGACACACAGCAATTATAATCTGTGACTCTCATGTTACAGTCCCTGAGATTCACCCTGAATTTCATTAAATTTTAAACCACTGTATGATTTGTCTGAGAACAACCATGTCCCTTTTAATAATTATCACTAAACAATACTTTCTGCTTGGCTGGTATTACTCAGTCATTTAAAACGGATAAAGATTATGACATGAGTGATATTTGTTTAGCCTTATAAACTTTTACATTGAGACTGGAGCTACTACAGCACCGGCAGAAAATGAGATCAAAGAGTTTTCACTAATTTGTGTATTAATTATTCTCACAAGCACTAATTATAAATATGACTGAATATAAATATGGCTGGGGACATTTGTAGGTTTTGTGAGTGTGGTATACCTCAGAGAAAAAAGACAGCATTTCTTCACTTCTAATAGAGACCAGTTTTATTTGCTTTTAATCTGTGTGATTTTACTCATTGCCCAAGAAACTCTCAGGATGTTTCAGTATGTCACATATATCACACACATCTCAGATGCACACGTGCATACACACACACACACACACACACACACACTGATTATATGCTCATAATACTACGGCACTGCATTGTACACACACACACACACACACACACACACACACACATATATATATCTATATCTATCTATCTATCTATCTATCTATCTATATATATATCTATATATATATATATATATATATATATATATATCTATATCTATATCTATATATATATATATATATATATATATATATATATATATATATATATATATGATGTAACAATAACCTACTGCAAACGTTTCAACAGGCTTACTTACTTTCTTACAACATTTTATTTTATTTATTTTTCAATTATTGGCTCTTTTCATTTGATTGCTGTTCATATTAAAAAAAATCTATGATTTCTCTAAACTCACACACTCACCTGATGACACAGTCAGTGTTACAGCATCACTCATCTCTGAGTTCTGTGAGTCTCTTCTGCGTTTTCCTCTACAGGTGTATTCTCCACTGTGGGACTCAGAAACAGGACTGATTGTGTATTCCTGATCTTTACTGACAGGACTGAGTGAAGAACTCTTCTTATACCAGCTGTATTCCCAGTCAGTGTCTCTCTCTCCCTGTATTTCACATCTGAGAGTGACAGTCTCTCCTCTGAATGTCTGTTTATCAGGCTGCAGGATCGCAACAGCCTTTGGACTCTCTGAATGAACAAAACACATGCCACACTAAAGTACAGCACACAAATTTAAAACAAACACAGAACAGAGAGTGACACATCTAAACTCTACAGAGAATAGCATTTAGCTGATTATATCATATCATATCATTTTCTGTCGCTTATCTGCGACTGAGTCGTGGTGGCGGCAGGCTGATGAGGGTAGCCCAGACATCCCTTTCCCTGGCTACATCCACCAGCTCCTCCTGGGGGATCCCAAGGCGTCCACAGGCCAGTTGAGATATATAATTCTCCCAATGTGTCCTGGGTCTGCCCTGGGGTCTCCTCCCAGTTGGTTGTGCCTAGAACACCTCCACAGGCAGGCGTCCAGAAGGCATCCTGACTAGGTGCCCGAACCACCTCAACTGGCTCCTTTCAATGCGGAGAAGCAGTGGCTCTACTCCAAGCTTCTCCTGGGTATCTGAGCTCCTCACCCTATCTTTTAACTGATTATTCAGTAACAAATAAGCTATTTATAACTCCCTAGATTCTGATTCTGAGCAGCATTTCAAAAATCTCTCCATCAGAAAAGAGTCTGAATAAAACTCACCTTTCACAGTCAGAGTAACATATTCACTGGGTTGTGAAGATGTGGGTTTCTTGTCTCTCTCTCCCTTACACCAGTACTGACCCTCATCAGATTCAACAGCTCCTCTGATGGTCACTGTGTCTGTATTTACAGTGCGATGGTCAGATGCAGACAATTCAGTCTGTGTGTGGCCTTTATACCACTTATATCTCCATCCATGTTTGGGCTTTATCTCACACTTCAGAGTGACTGTCTGTCCAGTGTACACAGTGGTGTCTGGTTTTACTGTCACTGTAGCTGTGGGTAAGTCTAAAGAAATGAAGAGAGGGAAAGATGAACAGTAAACACAGAACATTTTAAACTCATTTACAATTAACAAATAGGTTCGCAAGAGTAACGTAATAATTTAACTCTGAAACATTATATATAATGTCTTCTTCTATTTCTATATCTCATTAAACACAATGAATGGAGAGACACACAGAAATTATAATCTGTGACTCTCATGTTTCAGTCCCTGAGATTCACCCTGAATTTCATTAAATTTTAAACCACTGTATGATTTGTCTGAGAACAACCATGTCCCTTTTAATAGTTATCACTAAATAATACTTTCTGCTTGGCTGGTGTTACTCGGCCATTTAAAATGGATACAGATTATGATATGAGTGATATTTGTTTAGCCTTATAATCTTTAACATTGAGACTGGAGCTACTACAGTACCGGCAGAAAATGAGACCAAAGTGTTTTCATTAATTTGTGTATTAATTATTCTCACAAGCACTGATTATAAATATGACTGAATATAAATGTGACTGGGAACATTTGTATGTTTTGTGAGTGTGGTATACCTCAGATAAAAAAAGACAGCATTTCTTCATTTCTAATGGAGCCCAGTTTTATTTGCTTTTAATCTGTGTAATTTTGTGTGTTGTGTGATTTGTGTGATTCCTATGTGTGCCTGGTGTGCCCACTGTAATTACCGTCTGAGTAATGACAGAAAGACGGTTCTCAAAAGACTGAGAGCAATATGGTTTGTTTCACTTGGTAAAATGTAATACACAAGTTCACTTTTGTTAAGCTCTTAAGCAACCTTTTGGACCATCGCCTATTGAGTTATTTTGGTAGGAGTTTCGCATGTGTGTGTTTACTTCCTGGTTTGTCTCATTGATCCCTCCCACCTGTCTCTTGTTATCTCGTTAAGTCCTGTGAATTTATACCATTGTTCTCTCCCTGGTCTTTGCCAAGTCTTGTGTTCTCTCTAAGAAACATGACAGAGCCTTGTTGTATTTAGACTGCCCTGTTTATCTGATTATCTCGCCTGTTCATTTACATTTCACATCTTGGATTTTCTACGACATTCTTTGTGCCCCCGACTGACCTGGTGACTGGATTTATGCATGTTTCTGGACAATCTTTTAATTTTCAACTCTGCAGCTAGATCAAATCGTGATTGGTTTTTTGTGACACAGTTGAAATCTCTGTGCTGAAAACACACACAGTTTCCATGCTGAAATCATTCACTCAGAGTTTCATTTCTCTACAGTTTGCTATGATCACTTTATAGCCTGTTTCATTCATTTCACTGTGTATATTAATGTATGTATTGACTTTATTCTGATACTAGAGTAAATGAGGAAACACTGATGATGTATCAGAGATGATCACTCACCTGTCACAGTGAAAGTCACACCATCACTCCAGTCAGAGGCACCATGGTAATGTAGACGTGCTATACATGTATAAGTACCACTGTGAGATGTTTTTACAGGACTGACTGTATATTCATAAATCCATAATGTGAAAAACCATACACAGAAGAAAAAAAAACATGGAGATTTCATCAAAGTCATAACATTTTTATTACCTTGAGCTTGTCCAGAGTGGAAGAGTGAACTCAGCACTAAAACATAGACAAAGAAACTTAGAACACAGCAGAAACATTTGACCTTTAACTACACTGTCTTATCTCTATATGATACTGATTAGATTTATTATAACTACACTGTCTTATCTCTATATGATACTGATTAAATTCATTATAACTACACTGTCTTATCTCTATATGATACTGATTAGATTCATTATAACTACACTGTCTTATCTCTATATGATACTGATTAGATTTCTTATAATTACACTGTCTTATCTCTATATGATACTGATTAAATTCATTACAACTCAGTCTTTACATTAATATTATTTGAAATTAGCATCTGTTGTATGACAATTATATGTTATTTAGTTTGTTTGTTTGTTTGTTTTCTGACCAATGAAAATAGTTTGTCTGAGAAAATGAACTCTATATACAGTATGTGTGTTGTGAAGACTGAAAAAAAATAGTGTGGAATAAAGCCAAAGCACAATTCTATCTCTTTTGATGCTTTATTTAAACAAACACAATATATCCTGAATATGGGTTTCTCTTCAGTTATAGCATTAATCCTTACTCTATCTCTGTTAATTTATGTATGAATATTTAGCACC
The DNA here is from genome assembly GCF_902362185.1 of Chanos chanos. NCBI lineage: Eukaryota > Metazoa > Chordata > Actinopteri > Gonorynchiformes > Chanidae > Chanos > Chanos chanos. Next base: position 42,609,083 of record NC_044501.1, on the reverse strand, counting down.
ATTCTCTCCAGTCCTCTTTATAGAAATCTATTTCATTCAGAATCAGACAATACAAGATCAGTCACTTTTCTCCTGCATTTCACCATCAGCATTTACGACATTTCTCTCAAAATTAATAATAAAATTTAATAAAACTATAATCACAGTATTTATCCACTGAGTTTCTCAAAAACACATTAAGAGTAGTATTGCTCACTAATAAAATGAGGGTTATTTTAGAAACACATTATCAGACACAGGTCAACACTTGTGGAAGAATCTCCTAAATGAAGAGTGAAATACAACAACAATTCAGAGACTCAGAGAACAGTGAACCTATGAACCCACTTATTGTCTAATTGTCAATATTATTATTGCCCTACATTATGAGTCACCATTTAATGAAATGGCCAACCCCCCACCCCCTCCCTCCCCAAAACATGAGCATTAAGACCAAATCATTTCCAAATCCTTTATCATCAGTGATTTGTCAAACAAAATAAATAAATAAATAAATAAACTAAAAATAACTGTGCAAATCTACTTTGGTGAATGGATGAGCAGTTATGATAGGAAAAGATGAAAAAAGGAGAGAGGAATGGAGCAGTGAGAGAGAGAGAGAGAGAGAGAGAGAGAGAGAGAGAGTTAGCAGCAAAGTGTAGTTTTACTCATCAGCTATAAATATAGTGACAGTTTACTGAAAAATGAGAAAGAGGAAACATTCAGAGAAAAGGCGTCTATGTGTTACTGATATTTTGACACGTTTACTTGTATAAGTGTGAACAACCCAGCACACAAACGAATCTATTTATATTTCTATTTACTGTGTGCCTCTTTGATTATGGGTAAGAAATTCAGTTGTTCTAATATATTTGTTTATTTTCTTTTGACTCAGGCAAAATTCCAATCACAGACACAGACACACACACACACGCACGCACGCACGCACGCACGCACGCACGCACGCACGCACGCACGCACACACACACACGTTTGTATTCATATCTAAGTGGGAAATTCCCATTAATCCCCAGTTTCATGTAACTAAAGAATACTAACGTATCCCTAACCTTCACCCTCACCCCAACCTTAACTCTAACCAAGGAAATGGTTTGATGTTTTTTGGATTACCAAGAACAAGAATATACTTTAGAAAAACTCTTTCACTTAGTTGGGAACAGCATTTTGTGCTCCACACCGATTTTGGGCCCCACACTGTGAGTGTGCAGTCAGTTCACGACCCCCTGTAAGCTAACTTTACCACACACACACACACACACACACACACACACACACACACACAGACACACACAAATGCTCTATGACTGGAGCATTCTCTAACAAACTTGATACTGAAATTCACAGTTAAAGTCTCATTTATTTATCTACTTGTTAAACAGGTCATTTATTAATCTTCTCTGAGAATTGTAAGTGAGGCCTACAGCAGACTGGGTTTAAACTGCTGTTTACATCACACATGAAAATGACATCTTGGGTCTGTGTGAGTGTGAAAATGTTGGTGAGTGTTGCAAACAGTCATTAAGCAGCTCCTCCTACACTCACTGGTCTAAACCCACATGTATGAGGAACTAGAACAGAAGCCAAACTACACTCATCACTGTTCTGCTGTCAGTCATCATCATGCACCATGTGTGGTGGTATTTTTAGAGGCCCTGTTCTAGCATGAGCATTAACTGTGGTGTTATTTTTGTTTGTTTGTTTGTTTGTTTTTTACATGTTTCACACGCCCCACCCCACCCCATCCCCACCTCTCTTAGTGTGTGTATGTGTTTGAATCTGTTACTGTGTCAGGCCTGTTGAGCTGAAATGACCCACCCCCACCCCCACCCCCCACCTCTCTTAGTGTGTGTATGTGTTTGAATCTGTTACTGTCTCAGGCCTGTTGAGCTGAAATGACACAACCCCTGGTCAAGTGGTAGTTAAGGCCTCTGATATTTCTCTTAATTACTGTATCAGTAATTATTTTATCATTCTGCAGATAGAACACTACAAATAAGAACAGAACAGAACAGGACAGAACAGAGAATGAGTGTCTGATATGCTCTGATCAACTCTGGGTTAGAGGAAGTGAATAAACTGTTCTATCATTTGTTCAGAGAAGACATGAGACACTCAGGACCTTAAATCTCCCACTGACAAATTCTCTCACTGATACATGGACAGTACAACACTGTCTCACTGCAACATGACTGATCACTGATACTATATTCAGTTTATGGTTCAGGAGTTGGATTTGACCGCATGTTTAGAGTGAAAATGGCAGCATTAAAAATAGTTAAGTACACATGCTATAGGTTTTTTTTCTTAAAAGAATATCATATAACTGAGAATAAATAAGCAAATAAATAAGAAAAGAGAGAGAGACAATACTTACAGAGCAGCACATGTAGTGGACTGAGCTCCATGTTGTGAGAGTGAGAGACTGTTTGATGTGCACTGTGTGTTATAAACACTTCCTGTATTTGAGAGTTCTTCCTCAATTTGATTAGAGCGTGACAGAGAGAGAGAGAGAGAGAGAGAGAGAGAGAGAGAGTTAGCAGAGCGTAGTTTTATTCATCAGCTGTAAATATAGTGACAGTTAGCGCCAGCTCACAACCCTTTACTGGTAAAAACCAACACGGCTGAACTACAGCAGTAACCAAACCACAAACTCTCATGTTTACTCTGTTCTCATTTATTAGATGCATAATTGATATGGTTCATGAACTTTTGTATGAGTGAGAGTGTGTGTGTGTTTGTGCATGTGTGTGTGTGTGTGCTTTTGTGCATGTGTGTATGTGTGCGTGTGGTTGCGTGTGCACACCTGTCTGTGTGTCTGTCTGTCTCCAGGGTGTCTATGGCAGCCCCTACAACTGTGTGGTAAAAAGTTGTGAAATTTGGCACACTGACTGGGGTCAGTACCCTGATTCTTTTCACCATCTTCCATGTCTGTGCCGTGGACGGTCTAGTGCCACCAATAGGTCAAATTTGGAGTTGCATTTACGAACGTAATTTCTGAACCGTGTGCCCGTTTTTCAAAAACGGGGAACCATTGCATTCCTTGGACCACGGCGAGTTGAACGCACTCTATGTCGTCTATTTCCGACATATCGGATTTTATAAAAAAGTTTCAAAAGTTTTCACAAGACATACATTTTGTCCAATCTTCCCCAAAATTGGCAGATGTGATCTTCAGACCAAGCCTCACAAAAGTTATTTATTGCTTGTTGAAATTACTAAATCGTTTGTCCCTCACAGCCAATCGAAATTAGTGCCAAAGCCACCAAACAGGAAGCTAACTCATATTTCAGCAACAATTCAACGTATCAACACCAAACTTGGTGAACTGACTCAAGACTCCACCCAAATGGTGTCCAAAACAAATTGCCCCATTTTACCCCTTGGGGGTGCTATAATAATAATAATAATAATAATAATAATAATAATAATAATAATAATAATAACAACAACAATAATAATGATAATAATAATAATAAAAATGAATGAATGAATTAATTAAAAAAAAACAAAAACAAAAACAAAAAAAAACATGTTTTTGGTCATTACTCCTCATATCATTGGTCTAAAGTCATGATTGTTATTTCAGGTCATGCCTTTTTTGATCTTGAGGTCTGGACATTTCCTGTTCTCTGATCGACGACAAAAGAAATATAGCCGCAACTCAGTGACGGTTTGATGTATCAAAAGCAGACATCGCACTTTCACTCAGGACCCCTGACTAAGGTGGCACAAAAAGTATGTAGTGTTTGACCACTGGGGGGCGCTGCAATAAGCAAAAATGCATTTTGGTCAATAACTTTTGATGTGTTTGCCTTAAATATGTGAATCATATGTTTGGTGATACTATGGGAGGTCCCAAGGTCGACGCATAGCAACTTGTCATGTCAATCTAATTGACATATTGAATTTTATGGAAAAGTTTCAAAATTTTCCATAGGCCATAATGTTTCTCCAATCTTCCTCAAAATTGGAACAGATGGTGTTCAGACCAAGCCTCACAAAAGTTATTCATTGGCTTTTTGATTGACAAAAGCATTCATCCATTACAGCTGATCAAATTCAGTGGTGAAGACGCCGAACAGGATGTAAGGGCATATCTCAGCAAATCTTTGATGTATTGACACCAAACTTGGTGTTTGGACTAGGGACACCTACCTGAGGATGTGTCATTTGACCTCTGGGGGTCGCTGCAATAAGCAAAAGTAAGTTTGTACCTTGTAAATGTTCATGTGTTTCTCTTAGCAAAAGTGATTCTTGTGTCATGTCAGTTGTCCTAAAATGTCAGTGCTTAAGGCCATGCTTTTAACAAGGTCAGATAAAGTTGCCATGTCAACTGTGCCCTGCCAGGCTGCTTGGCCCCGCTGCTTGCAGCTAGAGTTCATGAAGGTTTTTGTTGGCCCTTTCAATCCATCACTTAGACAAGTTGTTATGTTGTAAAACAGAAATGAGTACAGAAGTGTCTATGTTTATCTAAACCAGTGTAAAATTTGAGTGATAACTTACAGTGTTGATGATTTTGGAGAATCAGGATGAGGAGAACTGTGTGCAGAATTTCAGTGACCACAAATCAACATACATCTTCATTTTTAAACTAGGACAGACCTTTCACTTACATTCTTAGATATTGTGTCATCTTGTGGATTACCTCAATTTATTCACCATTCTAAGTCACTGGGAAAATGGAAGAATTTTTCTTTTTAAGAGAAAAGAAAACCCTTCTTTTCTGAAAAAAAGGGAGTAGCGAAACAAAGTTATTACTGGAACAGACTGGAACTATTAATTAATACACTGGTCTGTCAGTCATTGACTGGGGAGAGAAGAGACAGAGTTATCAGAGGACCTGACGGTTTTCCAACTGCTTGACTGACTCCACCTCCTGCTAGTCACCTTTTTCAAACAGACTGTCTCATTAGGAGAGTGACTGTAGGTGTCCTTGCAGCCACCAGAGGGCAGAGAAGAGCCAAAACACATCCAAAGAGAGAGACAGCCTGTGGATGTATCACAGCATGCAAACCATCATTGTCAGAAGCTGTTTGCTATCCTTACAAAAAACAGAGTACAGTCCATTGTCCTGAAAACTCAAACTCTTCATTGAACTATAATCATCAGGCCTATTTCAGCACTGGCACTGAAATGTTGTGGAGGATGTTCACTAAAAGAAAGTTATGCAGTTTTTATGAACACATTTTAATGTTAAATATTTTGTGCATTTCACATGTGATCAGGATGTCAGATTTTCCAAAATTCCAGTTCTACCAAATTGTCTTTTAAAATTCTCCTTATTATCTCGTCTGTTAACACTGTATCCCCACCAGAGGAATCAGTGTAAGAAAATATTTCACGAAGATCTCACGTCCTAAAGAAGAGTGTTAGGATCTTCTACAGATGACCTAGCAGAATCAGGTCATCAGATACAATACAGTCCAGGAAAAGATAAATCTAGCTTTGACCAACATTATATTCATCACCTGATCATTTCCACTGTTAAAGACTGTAGACAGGACTAAGACAATGAAGACAGAGAAGTAGGAGCTCTCTGTCACTTCATATAGAGCTTCAGTGACTAGAAGGAAAACAGACTCTGTAGAGTGACCACTCCTTTTAACTAGAATGATAGAGGTCAGAAAGGTCATTGTGTGAGAGTGAAGAGGACAAATGATTAGATACTCCACATTACAGTGATTTAAACTGAAGTGTAAGTAGAGAGAAACTTGTCTACTGTAAAAGACACCAGTGGGGTTCAGTCCAGGTTTATCTGAGGATGATTTTGAGATGAGTGGTCTTTAATTAAGATGAGAGCTGGCGTTTGAAAAGGGAATTAGAGTAGATAAGGAAAGGGAGGATGTGAGTGGAGATGATGTGGACAATGATGAGGGGTTTGGTACAAATAGACAGATCTCTGGGTAGTTTTGTTATTCTGAAATTCAGTCCTGCAGTCTACACAGTTATTATACTCTCATAACTGAGAATTTCTCTGTGCTATTATTGAAATATTTTGAGTGTCAGCCATTGGAGATCTGGACAAATCACCTGCTGAGCTAATGGACTTCTTTTTTATTATTATTTTCAAATTTTAGAGGCATATTTTGAAAAATAGATCCATTAATATGTGGCAGTACACTTAGAATGTGACAATCCAGATACAGTGATATCCAGATGCAGTGATTTTAAAAGCTCTTGCAATTTTGAATTAAAATGTACTTTATCATGTTATCTAATCTCATGTTTTCAAATGGCTTAGAGAGAAATTAGATACAGTGACTAGACTCACGATAACAGAGGTAGTTCTGTTTTAATAATTCTAGTAATTATTATTGAACAAAAATAAGGACCTGTTACTTAAAAATCATTGTCTTTGTTGTCACATTTGAATTATGAATGAAATTAGCATATGTATGTTTAAAAAATCCACTGCAAATGTCTATGTGGTATTACACAAGTTTATATATAATTAGATAAAAACTGAAATAAATGTCAACATAAGAATGAAAATGAAAAGGTTTAAATTTTACTCTATTTTGCTTGTTATATTTGAGGTGCACATTAAATAATGCACAAACATAAATCTTGTCAAATATATCTCTTTACCCACATGTTTATATGAATGTTTATAATGAATGATATATACTGTGGGAAATAATTTTATAAGTAATCATTTAGGATCATTTTACAAAGATCATAATATATTCCTCATAGTCTGTCCCTGTTAATTAATCACAGTGCAGTGAGAAATGACTCTATACTGCCTCTGTGGCCACAGAGAGAAACTGAGTTTAAATCTTGTTAATGACAGATTACGATGTCTCGTGTGTTCATCAGATTAAGCAGTAAAAAAAACAAAAAGAAAAAAGAAAAGGTGATTTAACAAATCAATTACTCAGTGAAACCTTTTTTATGTTTCAATTTCTCCCCTCATTTCTGTATTTACAGACTGACTAATGAGTTTAGCAGGAAGGTTAAGATGTCTGATCTTTTTGAAACTTAATACAACCTTCATAATTCAGTTTAGGGAGTGTGACTGTTATGAGAGAAATATATGGTTTATTTAGAGTGTGAGATCAGACAGATGAACTTCTGTAGTCAGACTGAGAGAGTTCTCATCTCCAGCCCTCCAGCATTTGACTCCGATCACAATGGTCACCAGCAGATATGGAGAAAGTACCAGTAGAGAACAGAGCAGTCTGTGGAGAGACAGGGAGGCCTCTGCACATGGGAAAAAGTACATAAATATATATGTCAAGGAGGAAAGAAAGAAAGAAAGAAAGAAAGAAAGAAAGAAATTTAATTTTCTTTACATTCATCTGAATCTGTATATGAATGCATAAAGGTTTTAACCTTTCACCTCTGACAGTGACTGTGACAGCAATCCAGCTCTTTGGTGACTCTCCTCTCTCTGGGTGTTTACACCAATACAGACCCTCATCTGACTTTGAGACAGTAGGGATGGTCATCTCTCCTGTAGTCTGATTCTGGAGGACTAATTCATCTTTATAGAAATCAGCTCTGAGGTCTGAGGGGTCATATCGATATCTACAGCGCAGAGTCAAAGTATCTCCCTCAGTACCAGGATGGACAGGACTCTCCAGGATCACATCACCATCTATAGAATAGAAAACAGTTACATATACTATAGGCTGAACAACATATAATAATACAGATTATATGAAACACACATAATCGTTTTAAGGTGTTTTCTCTGACATAGTTATGTCAGTGTTTTACCAGTTTATATACTGTATGTGTGTGTGTGTGGAGAATACTGTACCACTAATAATATCAATATTTCAATTGGGGATGCCCCGATCAAGTCCCCCCGCCCCCGATCCCGATCCGAGTCATTTAATATTGAGTATCTGCCGATACTGAGTCCCGATCTGATACTTGTATTTCCTGCACAGTTGCACAGTGCACATTTCAGGTACATTAAAGGCATCAAAATCAATTTAATGTATATGCTTGACAACTCAATAGCAAGATGTGTGCCCAGATGGGAGTTATACCAGAGAATACACAGGTGTTCGATTTTATTTAATCTTCTTACAGTAATTCAAGTGGTTAACTTGTCTAACTGTCAGTTTTGTTGATACTTTTTCTGAAAGCCTCTTTTTGTATGTTATCGTTACCAATCTTTAGCATTAGTTAAGCGACTGTATTGCTCTCTGTGGTCGTTAGTTCAGGCTACATCACATACAGCTAAAGGTGTTTCAATTTTAAAATGGTACCTTGGTTGTTGTTAGTAGCCTTCAGGATTGATGTTGCTGGAGTATGCTGACCTAAAAATGTTCAAATTTAAAGCTAAAAGAAAACCCATTTGCCTGGAACACTCACTTCAGTTTGCCGAATTTGAAAGCACTTCTGCATTCGCTACCACAGCTATGGTCTGGTCATCCAAAGCTATTGATTCAGTTACCCTCTCGATAATCTTTTTGGCCATGTGGCTGTCTTGAGGACATTTCTCTCTCCTTTGAATGTATATCCTTCAATGTGTGTTGCTTCGGAGCAGCGTTTGCCTGAGTTACCTGAGTGAACTCACTGTATTTCGCTGAGTGTTTATTTTTTAGAAGCCCTAGCAAAGCGGTAGTAGCCTGTTGAACGCTGCTCCTACTGCCTTGTGAAATGCTCACATTACAAACATTACAAGTGACTGCTGGACTGCTATCCTTTCCCAATATAAAATATTTCTACACTACAGACATTTAGCTGCATCTTGCCACAAATTATGCTCTCCATTTACCACACCTGCGTGGCTGCTGATGTAAAACAAAGGATCAGGCTTAGAGTCGAGCTCAATAAAGCCAATACCGATAAGTTAAAAAAAAAAAAAAAACCCTGATCGGCCCCGATACCATCTTTGAGATCGGATCGCGACATCCCCAATTTCAATCAATGACATATTAAGTTAAATAACAGGTCTTGTTTGATGGTTATGAAGGAACAGGATCAACTGAAACAATCAGATGCTTTGTGTGTGGAGGGTTCTGGTTTATCGACCCGAGTCTTTAATAAGATGAAGAAACACAACAATCTTGAGGTCAGTCTGGTATTCCTGACTATCAGTCCTTCACTCATCACTGCCATCTGTGTCTTCATGCTTTCATTTCCCATTACCATTAAATATTCACTGTCAATGTCTTGTGCAAAGGCTCTCATTCTCTGAGTAAGAAAGCTTGTATGCCATTGTGACTGCATTTTCCTTGATTCTTTGGTTTGTTTCAGTGGGTTATGCTTATTGTATCTGAAGTTCCAGGTGATTGTGTGTGTGGTTGATCCTTGGACTATTACTTGATTACTATTTGCATTTGTCTTGGATATACCTGTTAACTGTGCACTGAATCTTGCCTGTATTTGGAAAAGCCCTTTTATTAAAACCAGTTACCCTGCACATGTATCCAATATTCCATGGTTTTCCTGACAACTAAATATCATATTTTTGTTCTTTAATAAGTAATGTGGATAAGTACTCACTGGTCACTGTTATGTTGAGAGGATTACTGTTCCCTCCAGAGTCAGACTGACACCAGTACACTCCACTGTCTGATGACTGGAGGGAGCTGATGCTGCATGTAGATCCTGTTACTGATCCCCAGTCTGATGAACAGTCTGACACCTCTCCATTATCTGTGTATCGTCTCACTGTCCATCCAGTAGAGTCACTCTGTACCTCACAGCTCAGTGAGAGAGGATCAGATGTAAAGTGTTGAGTTGTGTTGGGACTGATGATCAGAGAGGCTGGAGGAGACAGAGCTGAAAAACAGACAAAGACAGTTAGCCAGTTTCACATTTTTAAGGTTTTGAGATCAGAAAGGTGCTGGGAGGACATGTTAATATTATTATTAACCATCATTAACAGTGTTCTTACCAGGCACAGGAAACACAACCATATTAAAATCATTTTCCAAAATAACATACTCGACACACATAAACTCCTGTGTGTTTAAGAGCAGCAGGGCTGAGAGTGTAGGAGCCTCCAGCTCCTCTGCCGCTGTCTGAGAGTAGTTCTACAGAGTTAGAATGAACCCTGGGTAACCCATCTCTGTAGGGAGTGACTCTGTACCAGAGGAATGTCCAGCCTGTAGAGGAGTCTTTAACCTCACAGCTCAGAGTCACTGAGTCTCCTTCAGTCATCCTCATCTTACATCAGACTGAGCTTTTCTGCACTGATGAATAAGAAAATTTGTACTTTTTTGGTTTGTTTGTTTGTTCTCTCTCTTCTTTTTTCTTTCTTTTTGTTTTAGATTGCTTTACACAGTTGTAGTGATCGGTGTCTTCTCCAACATGAAACATCTAGCTAGAGGCTGCTCTGGCACTGATGGTATAATGACATATCACTTTTATAAAACAGCATAAAATAAACGGGATAAAGTGAAACATTCTGTTATTGTGCTGCTGGATAACAGTAGAATGTTTGTATTTTAACAGTACTTTTTTTTCAGACATGTCAGACAACTTCATAAAAACAGTTGAAAAGAACTTCCAAATAAACAGACAAAAAAGAAAAGAAAGAAAACAATATCAATACTCTGATTCATCAGTAGGGGTGTCCCCAACTTAGAATTTACATAGTTGAATCTGATTTGACATATCTTGTCTATCGTCAGTGTATAGTCGAATCATGTTGGGTTTTTTTGTTGTTGTTGTTGTTGTTGTTGTTGTTGTTTTCCTTTCTTTTTTTCCTTTCTTTTTTTTTTTTTTTTGATCCACATTTTCATTAGCGACATTGGCTTCCATTTTTTCCACACCAGACAAAAGGGCTGAAAGACCTCATGAAACAATTTGTCCTCTTTGTCTTCTGGACATGTGTCATCTTCTGCCTTTTCGCTTGGACCAAGACTATCAGCTGTCTCGTTATCTGAAGCGTTAAATTTCAAAATAGACACACTGGCAGCTCTCGAGGAAATACTCTACACACAACACTGGTCTTCCCATTGTGGCTGATGAGACTGGCAGCTTTTATTGCGGTTATTTTCTTTCCCAACAGGAACAGTGAAAACATGCCACTTTTTCAGTTGTGGCCCTACAACAACTATTATGTCCCCTTCGACCTTCCCAATATGGCCGCCTCCATGCACATCAACACTTGTCCACACTTCCCATGAGCCCCTCCCACTCTCTCAATACAGCCTGCCCCTTGTTCTAGTAACACTTGGCATAAGAATTTATTTTATCAGACATTCTGCACCCCTTTATAGATGGAATCAGATGATCCTTGTTTCATTTTGCAACGATTCGACTGTGAAATTGGCAGTCGAATCAGACTCCTTAGATCGAATGTCGAATACTCGACTATTTGGGGTCACCCCTATTCATCAGTGCAGTACTGAACATCACTGTTACAATGTCAAAGACTTTTTATTTGTTTGGAGTCATGATCTTTCATGACACACTCATTTGTGCTGTTTTACTGTTGGATAACATTAGAATGTGTGTATTCTTACAATGCCTTTTCATCAGACATGTCAGAGAATGACTTCTTTGTGAGGATGTGGATGTGTCATCACTCTCTCCCTTGCACCAGTACTGATCCTGGTCAGTTACAGCAGCTGCTCTGATGGTGAATGTGTCTCCAGTTATAGTGTAACCATTAGACTGAGACACTGCAGTCTGTGTGCTGTCTTTATACCACTTATATGTCCAGTTCCTCCCAGACTCTATCACACACTTCAGAATGACTGTCTCCCACGTGTACACAGGACTCCAGTTTGGAGTTAAGGTCAGTGTAGCCTTGGGTGGTGCTTTAGTTCAGAGGAAAGAATAAATTCCTTAGGTTCATTGTTTCTAATAAATAATAAAATGCTGACCTCTAAAAGGTGTATTTTAATGTTTTAAAACCGGTCACACTTTATGTTAGGGGTACATTGACGAACCCTCAGTGCGTTGGTAGTAATGCAGATTGAGATGAAACATTTAAAACCTCACAAAAATAGCGTTTAGTAAAGCTGCATTGTAAACCAAACGCGAAGCAGAATTTCGCTTTTCTCTCCTCGTCGGGGTTTGATCGCTTGCCCGAAAAACGAACATGCAAATTTCGTGCCACAGCGCGGCAAGCATTTTTTATTTCACCAATCAGATTACACATGATGAGTTTATCCTCCATTTTGACTGAAGAGATTTCTGGGAAGGGTTCTGCCTCTAGCCCTTCTTCCCCGTTTCTTGTCGCTCGCAGTTTCGCTCTGTTTAGCCATTGACATTAACTTGGCATGCATTCGCGTCACTCGTAAATTTCGCGTCGCGTTCGGTTATAACGCATCTTAACAGTTAACTCGCATTCAGTTTGCTGATTATTCCGTAATGAAAAAGCTTTAAATTTAAAACATTCCCTCAAATGTCTAGTTTAATTTACTGATGAGATATAATGCAGCATTTCAAAAATCTCTCCATCAGAAAAGAGTCTGAATAAAACTCACCTTTCACAGTCAGAGTAACAGAGTTACTGGATTGTGAGGATGTGGGTCTGTTGTCTCTCTCTCCCTTACACCAGTACTGATACTTATCAGATTCAGCAGCTCCTCTGATGGTCAATGTGTCTCCGTTTACAGTGAGACGTTCAGATGCAGACAATTCAGTCTGATTGCTGTCTTTATACCACTTATATCTCCATCCACGTTCAGTCTTTATCTCACACTTCAGAGTGACTGTCTCTCCAGTGTACACAGTGCTCTCTGGTTTTACTGTCACTGTGGCCGTGGGTGAGTCTGTGGAAATGTAAGGAGGGAAAGTAATGTAGTAATAGAAAGAGGAAAAGAACATCTCAAACTCATTCACAGTTAAAGCAGGAGCTCTGATGGTGAGTCTGTTAACAGCGTCAGTGTAACAGTCAGAGGTATACACCACATTCTGAGTGGTTCCTCTATACCACTTATATCTCCAGTTATTCTCAGAGTCAGTTACATAAGTCATTGTGACTGTCTCTCCAGGATATATAGGGGAGTGTGGTTTTACAGTCAGTGTAGCTGTTGGTAATCCTGTTGGTATAGGGAGAAGAGGAATAGATAAAATGTATTCACCATCAATAATTATGGGTAGAGAGTATCAGAAGTAGTTCTATAATGTTACAGATAGCATTTCTCTCCTTTATTGCTCTGTCCTGTACCTTACTTACATGAAATCTAATAAGAGACAGAGAAATGCGCAGAGAGAAGCTGCAATTTATCACAGACATAACACACATCTCAGAGTATCACACACTTTACTCACCTCTAACAGTGAGAGTGACAGGACTGCTTAGCTGTGAGGATGTGGGTCTGTTGTCTCTCTCTCCCTCACACCAGTACTGACCCTCATCAGATTCAACAGCTCCTCTGATGGTCAGTGTGTCTCCATTTAAAGCATGATGTACAGATGGAGACAATCTAATGTGAGAACTGTCTTTATACCACTTATATCTCCATCCACTTTCAGTCATTATCTCACACTTCAGAGTGACTGTCTCTCCAGTGAACACAGTGGTGTCTGGTTTTACTGTGAGTTTAGCTATTGGTAAGTCTGTGAGTAAATACAAAAGATGTTTATTATACTTAGAAAAATTAATGGGAATATGGAGAGGGGAATAGTTCAGTTAGACCATTTAAAATATGTAACAGCTTTTATTCTTTATCATCTCTCATATTCTCTTCTTTATAATGTTTCACACAGTGAACACAGAGACATTTATCATCTCCCACTACTGACAACATGGGCCTGTTATGTTTAAGTCTCTGACATTAATACTGATTTCATTATAACTGTTGTAACCTGTCCCATAGTAATCAGTAGAAAATGCGAGGGTAATATTACTGATTCATTTAAAATGGATACACATGATATAATGAGTGATGTTTGAGTTGCCTCATAATACTGAAATACTCACAGTCTTGACAGAAAATGATACTAAATCAAACTCTGTTATTTTATCCCATTAAGAGTTAATATGAATATGACTGAATATGAATATGACTGGTAACGTTTTTTGTGAGTGTGTGACACCACAGATAAAAGGAATTTCTTACAGGACTGAATGTCAGTAATGTGAGTGAAGTTTAACACACACAGGACAAATACAGTGTTAAGTAAATAAAGACACTCATAATGTGTTCATTACCTTCGGTATATCCAGAGTGGAGTAGAGCACAGAGGACTAAAACACAGAGAAATAAACAAACTCAGAGCACAGGAGTGATGGATTTATAATTAATCCTGTCAAACACTGTGGTTGATGGAAAACCTGATTATTTGTGATCAGATACCACTGAATACTGAAACACAGAGTTAATCATCTTTATGGTTCTATGAACCTTGTCTTCTTCTTCTTCTTCTTCTTCTTCTTCTTCTTCTTCTTCTTCTTCTTCTTCTTCTTCTTCTTCTTCCTCTGCTTCTTCTCCTCCTGAAAAGCTTTTGGTTCTTGCTTTTAAAGTGAAGATTTTTCATTGGGTAAGATATGAACAAAACCCTGGTCTCAACTTTTTTTTTTTTTTTTTTTTTTTTTTTTCAATTGCTCACAAGCTTTTGTACAATGACACATATTTATATAAGGGATTCATAAGTCACAGAATTTTCAGTTGATAAAAGATCATTTAATTTAGACCCTGACCACTCTCCACACAGTCACATTCCCGTCATTTATCATAGATCAGAATGATCAGAATGTAAAAAAAAAGATTTAAAAAAAAGTGAGATGTGTGATGACTGCAGACCTGAAATACACACTGAATAAAAAAGATAAAACACATGCACTATGAGACGACATCATTCACACTCTACTGGCAGAGAGAACAAAAGAAATTGTCGCCAGTTAACTATTAACACTACATGATAAAATGAAACGTGCTCATGAACTTATGAATCCAATCAAAACGATGCATTCATCATCAATTTTTATCTTAAAACATGTTATTTCTCAAATAATTATTAAAATACGAGATAAGGAGAAATGCATGAGCATACCCACAGCGTAAATTTCCTCTTCCACAGGGGTGTGGCAACATAGATGGACCTAATAAAACCACCTGCAGTTCATCACACACCACTAGGGGGGCTCTTCAACACTATTTCATTATAGAAAATGCTAAATTCCATGAAATTCACATAACTAACTAATATTAATTAATTGCTTTATTTTCTAACTCTGTTACATTTCCATTCTCAACTTGCCCTGAGTTCAGAATGATAAAGTTCATCAGACCCAGTGTTTAAATCATTTCCATGTCTGACATCATGTGGTCACTAACTGATACAGTGAGGATTAGTCAGGATTGTGAGATTAAATCAGCAACAGGTGTATCAGAGATTGAGAGTGTAGGAACTGTAAAAACTCACTCTTGTCAATTCACACACACACACACACACACACACACACACACACAATCTGGTCTCCCTCAAAGACGAGTGGTATGGGTGTTGCTGCTATAAAAGTTGAGCCTAGTGTTTGTTAGATATTACAGTAAGTGACTTTTTGCTCTGGTGTGCACTGGTGCTGATATTTTAACACACACACACACATTGGTCCTAAATGCACTGAGGCCTGGACCATAAAAGAGAGAAAGTAGGATAAAAGGGACAGAGACAGATAGAACAGATGAGAGAGAGAGAGAGAGAGAGAGAGAGAGAGAGAGAGAGAGAGAGAGAGAGAGAGAGAGAGAGAGAGAGAGAGAGAGAGAGAGAGAGAGAGAGAGAGAGAGAGAGATGCAGGAGAGAAACGGGGACATGGGGAGACAATGTGCATTAATGAAACATTTATTAGTCCACATATTACAATGTAAAAAGGTCTCTCCTCCAATTGCTGCCTGACAAGACCATAAATATATTTTTAATGTAAGATTCAGAGTGTTTCAGGCATCAGTCTTAAATACAGTGACAGTCTTTACTGAGAAATGCTCATGAGAAAGAGGAAGAATTCTGAGAAGAGAAAAACATGTGATACTGATATTTTAACATATAGACCTTAAGAAATAAGTGTGAACAGCTCAGCACGACAACATATCTTTTTGCATGTTGTCTCTTTGGTGACAAGAATTAAATTAGCGCATTTTTACTTGTGTTTTATTTGATAGGATCAAATCAGTCAGCTGATCTTTAATGGTTTAGGGATTGTGTTTGGTCATATAGGCCTTTAACAGTCACACTGTGACATTAACATTCCCTAGTAACTTGATATTACAATTCAATATTAAAACCTGTTGTATGTGTCTGTTTATTAAATAGGTCAGTTTTTGTCTCTTCTGACAACAGTAACTGCATATTTCTTAGGAGTAATAGTTTTAAACTGTTCAGTATATCAGATCACATAACACATGAACCTTACATCAGGGGTCTGTGTGAGTGTGAAAATGTTGGTTAAGAGTGTATATGGTCATTAAACAGCTCTTCCTGCACTCACTGGTCTAAACACTCGTCTTAACAAGAACAGAAGTGAAACCACAAACTCTCATCTCTGCTCTGTTATCAGACATCATACAATATGAGTGGGTTTATAATCTTTAACTGCAGTTTATAAAATTGGTACAGATTTATACTTCAACTAAAAATAAAGACATTCACTAAACATACGGTATAACTCCAAAAGTCCTTAACAGCCAGTACCTTTTCTCTCCATTTCTCTCCATACAGACATTGCATGGTATAGAAACAATGACTGATTCTGGTTTGGATTCTAGGTGAGACGTGTATATTTAGACCAGTGAGTGTGTGTGGAAGGAACTGTCACTAATCCTCCACAGTTTACAGATACAATTCTAAAAGCTCAGAGAGTGCAACAGTGGACATGTTCAGTTAATAAATAAGTCAGTGAGGTACTTTTCTACACTTTTTTACTATTTATTCAGGTGGTGTTTACACAAGTTTAGACCTGAATCTGATGTTGTTTACTGAAATAAGCCTCATTTTATCAGTGATCTCTCTCTCTTTCTCTCTCTCTCTCCTTCACACACACACACAGACAGTATCCAACACCACAGCTAAAGTACACAACTAAAAATGAGAAGTGACAGATGACAATATAGAACTATGATTGCTGTTTTTTTTTTTAAATGAAATCAAAGGTAAACAGTCATAAATGTAATACTGCAGTTAATAAAATGTAGAACGTGATCTGTGAAAAATATCAAAGTTGAAAATTGAACGAAATTTTTCCTGAATGACCGATTCATTGTCTGAGTATGAAAAAAGGAGAACCCATTTTATGACCACTATGACTACTGATGTGTTGTAGAGTGTATTAATGTAAAGAAGGCAAGATGAGGACATGTAATTGTCACTCCTAAAACTTCTCTCCCCCACCATGTGATTTATCCTTTATTTAAGGTAGACAAGAGGAGAAAATGAGTGTCTGATATGTTGTGGTAAACTTTGGTTTAAAGGAAGTGAATAAACTGTTCTATCTTCGTTCAGAGAATACATGAGACACTGAGGACTTTAACTCTCCCACTGACAAATTCTCTCACTGATACATAAACAGTACAACATTGTCTCGCTGCAACATGACTTATCACTGATATTATATTCAGTTTATGGCTGTGGAGTTGGAATTGACTGAATATTGTAGAGGAAACACAGCATTATAGAAAAGTTACAGAAAGGCTAGAGGTTGTTCTCTCAGAAAGTAAAGTAGCTATTTCTCTCTTAAAGAGTCAATTAATTGGGAAGAAACAAGAGAAAAAAAAGTGAAAAAGACAATACTTACAGAGCAGCACATGTAGAGGACTGAGCTCCATGCTGTGAGAGTGAGAGACTGTTTGATGTGAACTGTGTGTTATAAACTCTTCCTGTATTTGGGAGCTCTTCCTCATTTCAAAGGAGTGACAATAAGAGAAAAAGAGAGAGGGAGAGAGAGAGGGAGAGAGAGAGAGAGAGAGAGAGAGAGAGAGAGAGAGAGAGAGAGAGAGAGAGAGAGAGAGAGAGAGAGATCGGATTTTTTCTTCTTATGTATATGCCTTATGTATCTTGTCCAGTTCAGTAATAAAAGTCTAGTGAGTTGCACAGCTGTTTTGTCACAGATAGATCATTTAGAAGAGAAATGTATAATGTGTATGATGCCAGTTTATTAAATGAGTTTTGATACAGATACATTAGTAATCAGACGGCGACAGTGAGACAGAGTGATTATTTTATGGTGACAGTTCTCTGAGGTTTCTGAAATATAAATGCAGAAGTGAGAGTAAAAATTACTATTTATAAAGTCAGTTCCACTGACCACCACAAAGTACCAAAATATAATATTCTTTTCTGGCCCTGAAGAAACTCTCTCTTCAGAACAGTTGTCACTTCCTCAAACCCTCTCAACGATCTAAGACCACATGACTGAAATAAAACAGAAACCAAAACACAATTTCTCACCCCTGCCTGTTCTCATGAATCTGTCCTTGACTCCAGTTCAATTTTATTTTCTAAAATGCGATAGGCCATGTTTTGTCCGTCACAGGAGAAAAAACAATCAGAGTAAACTTCTCCAATGCTGTCAGTCAGGTGCTTGCTGCATTTTTTTAACAACTGAACTTGGCAGTATTACTAATGACTGCTACTACAGCAGATAAAGATGATAAAGATAAAGGTTCCTCACCAGAGCACCCATGGTCATTAACTTCACATTTGAGATTTTTGAAATCAAGTGGTTTTCAAGCTAATTGCTTCCAGTATGCGTTCGCGCGTGGTGTGTTTACCTAACCTTTCTCGTAGGTGGCTGTGATGCAGTGCTCACTGCCTACTTATAATCATATTCAGCTCAGTATATATGAGATGCGATTTGAAAATTGCGATTAATATGTTTGTGAATGTTTGATGAATCTGTTGTCAGAGGCAGACCACAACTGCTACAGTTAACACAGTGTGTGAACACGTACGGAAAACAGTTAACTTGGAAACCATTTGAGACATATCACTGGGCAGAGGTGGCAAAAGTAAAAGTAGATGTACTCTTGCACCCCCGCGCCCTGTGACACCCCCGTGCTGGTTGAGAGAGGATGGGAGGTGATGTTGTTGAGTCTGACAACTTGTCTCCTGTCCCTTCAGAAAATCCAGGATACAGAGACACAGTGAGGTCTTAATGTTCATGTCCTGGAGTTTCCTGAACAGCTTAAGAGGGTTGATAGTATTAAAAACAGAACTGATTTCGATGACCAGAATTCCTGTATAGGTATATTTGGTACATATAAAAAATGTCATGGACGATAATGACTGGCGTCAGTGTTAATATAGGTCATGAAAACTTGACCCTTTTATGATATTTATAATGTTTGGACTAGTCACAAACAGCTACTGTCCCATTAAAGAGTGACTCCATGAGTAAAGCTGACAGCTCTTCTTATGGTTAATGTGTCTCCAGTTACACTAAAATGTAAAGACTGACACACTGTAATATCAGCGAGCCATTTATACCACTTATAAAGATGTGAGTACCACTTTACATTAACACTACCCTTATAAAGGGTTTGTGAATGGTTTATAATTTGATTATTAATTAGGTTGTACACACATTATAAATCATTAATAAGCTGTTATAAACCGTTAGATAAAAAGCTCAACAGTGACCTTTTGCTTGCCAAATAGTGATCTCACATTTATGTGTGCTGTTAAGACTCCGATCTCATTGGTTACTTAGCTTACTTTGTCTTCCCCACCAGCCAGCCTTTATACCTGTCAGCCCCATCAGATATTTGTTATTAAGATTCTAGCATTTAACCACCATATTAGCATATTTCATTTGACAGTTATCGCATATCACATTTTCATATCAAATTACCAAATTCATACACTAGGGCTTTGGTAATGTTGTTCACCTTGACATTTTTAGCAGGCTCTCAGCAGCCATCCTCATTATCACAGGGGTTGATATGACATATGCTATCATATTAAAGTGGTATATTGTGATGCATGTTAGGGGTAGATGGGTGGAGCTTCCCAGCATGCCTTGGGGTGAGGGACCAGTTCGCTATTGTTCAGGTTATGTTTCCTGTTGTGGCTAGTGGAAGTGTAGTCTTTGTGTTGTGCTGTCAATTCTTCTGATATCTTAACGTAATCTGTGTTTCGTAAATGTAATTGTCTGCATGAATGATGTACATCCCTTCTACCGTGTTAGCATTATGTTATTCTCTGGTGTGTACTGTTGCAAAATAAAAGACTCTGTCTTCATTTTAGTGAAGATTCAGCCACTCTTTAGTAAATGGTGATGTGTCTTACACTTTACAGTAAGGCTCCCTTTTTCCATTTATGAATGTTTGTAACTCATTAGTAAATGGTGATGTGTAATACACTTTACAATAAGGCTCCCTTTTGGCCATTATAAATGTTAGTTACTCATTAATAAATGGTCATAAAAATGAGATGAAGCTGACAGCTGAACATTTTCACTGATAAAAGGAGAACATAAAATTAGCTAA
>NC_044501.1:42523738-42583738 GCF_902362185.1 Chanos chanos | reverse complement strand
TCATAAGAAGCTCTGTCTGACTCTGAGTGCCACAAACTCATCAAGTGTTTCCTAATTCTCATAACTGGTACTAGGCCCATTTGAAAGATATTAGCATGCATGCTGCTTTAGCATGTTAGGTTGCTAGCAATACATAATGTTTTTCCATACTGTATTCCACACTATATCAAAACCACAGATGCTACCTGACCTCTAATGTTTGGCTTGACATTTTACACATGCTCAACTGTTAGCAGCACAGAAGGAGATGACAGCACATAGGTATTAGCTGCTCAAATACAGACAAAGTATTGTTCATGTCAGACATGACGCTATTTCTCCCCAGAGCGTCCTTTTTACATTTGCATGTGAAGATCTTACCCTTGCATAGCTACTGATTTATTATTGTAATAAATCTCTGTATTCATTCATACTTACTCAGTTTTTTTACCATTCAGAGTTAGCATATCTATATCAGAGGTTACAATGACCTTGCCAGGACAATACATGCTATACCCCAAACCTCCCAAACTTCACCAAGCTATGCCTTTACCTTAGCCATATCTACGCCAATACAGAGTGGGCGCCTTGTTGAGGTGAGTGTCATTTGGGCTATACTGATAGGGGCTGTACCAGTCCCTGTTCCCAGTGAAGTCTAACTATATCAGGAAGGCCAAAGGTTAGAGATTAGACTAAGGGTGGCTCTTTTTGTAATAAGCCTTGAAATCAACATGTTTTGGTTGAGCTAAAAAGAAAAAAAAAAAAAAAAAGAAAAAAAAAAAGAAAGAAAAAAGAGAAAATTCAATTCCCATGCTTCCACTGGACACATTAGATGTGTTCATTGCATGATTTCTGCTAGGATTTCTTCTTGCCGGTCTGGTATTGTTAGGAATTTATTTTACCAGACAAATTTGAAACAGAAAAAACAAATATTATTATCTCACCTCTGACAGTGACTATGACAGTGATCCAGCTCTTTGGTGACTCTCCTCTCTCTGGGTGTTTGCACCAATACAGACCCTCATCTGACTTTGAGACAGTAGGGATGGTCATCTCTCCTGTAGTCTGATTCTGGAGGACTAATCCATCTTTATAGAAATCAGCTCTGAGGTCTGAGGAGTCATTTCGATATCTACAGCGCAGAGTCAAAGTATCTCCCTCAGTAACAGGATGGACAGGACTCTCCAGGATCACATCACCATCTACAGAAGAGAGAACACAGTTACATAAACTATGGAGAATACAGAAAGGATAATAACATTAAGCTTTTATGTTTTCTAAGTGTATTCATTTTGGTTTAACTGGTCTAATACTAATATAATCACATATTGCACTTAAAATACTTTGTATATTGGAGATTTCTTTTTTTTTTTTTTTTTGTATTTTAGTGTCTCTGGATCATAAACTACTCCACCTTTTCATTAATCTTGAATTCAGATTGATAGCACAGAACCAAGACCTACTGATCTTGATGTTCAGACATTAATACAAGACTTTTCATTTATTGAAAGTGATTGATGTTTATAGAGATTAACCGTTCACTGTAATGTTGAGAGGATTACTCTTCCCGCCAGAGTCAGACTGACACCAGTACATTCCACTGTCTGATGACTGGAGGGAGCTGATGTTACATGTAGATCCTCTTACTGATCCCCAGTCTGATGAACAGTCTGACACATTTCCATTATCTGTGTATCGTCTCACTGTCCATCCAGTAGAGTTACTCTGTACCTCACAGCTCAGTGAGAGAGAATCAGATGTAAAGTGTTGAGTTGTGGTGGGACTGATGATCAAATGAACTGGAGGAGACAGAACTATGATACAGATACAGTTACACGTGAGATTTAATCACACCATTTTAGATCTGTGTTATACATATGATTTTTAATTTCATGCTGTTTTATATATTCTTCTCAGGAAGACATGACAGGTTCAACCTGGTGATATCTAGAATCTTGACATATATATTGCTGCATTAACTCACCAGTGACCCACAGTGGCTGTGTT
Source organism: Chanos chanos (assembly GCF_902362185.1). Taxonomy (NCBI): domain Eukaryota; kingdom Metazoa; phylum Chordata; class Actinopteri; order Gonorynchiformes; family Chanidae; genus Chanos; species Chanos chanos. The sequence goes on along the minus strand of NC_044501.1, from coordinate 42,581,752 downwards.
GCGCTGTACTGTGAGTAATAGACTGGGTTTCCTCTCTGTGCTCTGCACACATAAACTCCTGTGTGTTTAAGAGCAGCAGGGCTGAGAGTGTAGGAGCCTCCAGCTCCTCTGCTGCTGTCTGAGAGGAGTTCTACAGAGTTAGAATGAACCCTGGGTAACCCATCTCTGTAGGGAATGACTCTGTACCAGAGGAATGTCCAGCCTGTAGAGAAGTTTTTAACCTCACAGCTCAGAGTCACTGAGTCTCCTTCAGTCAACCACATCTTTGGAGTAACAGAGAGGACTGGATGGGCAGTACCTATCAGAAAAGGCAATGTGATTTAACAGGAATGAGTTCAACACAAATAGGAGAAATCTACTTAAAAGACAAAAGATTCAACCATTAAGAGCTGAACATCTATTTTATCTTATTAAGAATTCACTCGGAAACTTCACAGAACATCACAGAAATTGGAAAAAAATCTCTCCACGATACTATAGCATGTTTCTCTCAATTCCTCTGTTACGCTAATCACTCACCTTTTACATTCAGAGTAACACGATTGCTTCTTTTTGAGGATGTGGGTCTGTCATCTCGCTGTCCCTGACACCAGTACTGATCCTGGTCAGTTACAGCAGCTGCTCTCATGGTCAGTGTGTCTCCAGTTATAATGTAACCATTAGACTGAGACACTGCAGTCTGAGTGCTGCCTTTATACCACTTATATCTCCAGTTCCTCCCAGACTCTATCACACACTTCAGACTGACTGTCTCTCCAGTGTACACAGGACTCTCTGGTTCTACAAGAAGTGTAGTTTTGGATAAATCTGTGCAAATGAAGGACAGAAGAAAACTTGACATGGTGACATTTTGATTTTAAGTTCTTAAACATGAAACCATCCTCTTCTTGTCCCGTATATTATTTAAGTTAAACAGAAGTTCAAAACATGGTAATATGATTTCGAATCTATGAGTCTCTCTGTCTAGGCCCTGTTTAAACAGCTTCAACAACTGTCAACACACTATCAATATCAATATACAATATCAGATATTCAAAACCAATGAACAGACAGACATACAATACTAACAAATACTTTCCATTAATGTTATTACATTTTCTTTCTTCATAAAATGCAATGGCTGAGCCATATTTATATATACATATACATATACATATACATATATATATATTTGTAGATATACACTCACCCATCACAGTCAGTGTTACAGCGTTACTCATCTCTGTCTTCTGTAAGTCTCCTCTCCTTGTTCCACTACAAGTGTAACTGCCACTGTAGTAAACGCTGAATGAAAATGTATTGTGTTTGTTATGATATGACCTGAGCAGAGCACCATCCTTATAACAGCTGTATGTCCACTCTCTGTCTCCTCCCTCATGTATGTCACATCTGAGAGTAACTTTCTCTCCACTGAAGATCTTACTGCTGTGAGACTCCAGTGTTAGAACAGCTCTTGGTCTCTCTGTTTAACACAAACACACAAGTCTCACTGTAAAGAGGATAAATTCACAGGCCAAAGAAAAAAAATATATATATATATACAAGATGCAACACAAGTCTATGTAAAGTAATGAGAAGACATCAGTAGTAACTCTTACTGGATAAGATACAATGTAAATTGACTAGATAGTATTTGCTATACTGTAAAGTAACAGTCATCTACTGTATGTCATTTTTAGAGCCAGTTTTTGAGAGCAATTATCACTTGCAAAAAATGTGGATTCGAGGCGCCTGACAATGATTAAATAGCATTTTTTACCTTTTGTACATCCAGGGTGGAGGAGAAGAATCAGCACTAGCGAAAGACAGGAAGAAAGTCAAAACACAGAGATGATATATTTGTAATTCAACAGTAGTATTGTTCTATATAGAGTAATTATCTATGCCACTTGTCCTGATTAGGGTCGTGCTGGAGCCTGGGCAGGGCAGACACATTCATACCTAGGAGCAATTTAGTGTCTCCAATTCACTTAACCAGGAGCTGGAAGAAACCCATAGCCAGGAATCAAACCCAAGACTTTCTTGCTGTGAGGCAACAGCGCTACCCACTGAACCACCATGCGACCCAATGTGAAATCATTTTACGAAAACTTATTTAGAAAATACAAATTAATTCACTAAATCAGTTAATCAATTTACAAAAATTAAGTTTCCTTTCGTGAAATTTTTCCTATCATGACTTTGGAGAACCTTATTTAAAAGAGGAGGAAGAAAAAAGAAATTGAAAAAGAAGAAGCATCAGTTAGCTCCTCCTCCCATCCCCTCACTGCTGTAAACCACACAACTGAAATGGAACAGAAACTAAACCACAAACGCTCAAGTTGTCTCTGCTCTCAGACATCACAAACATGGGCACTGTGTGGAAACTTTGGTTGTAGTGTATTTGATTATTTGTTAGATATCGCTGCATGCGTCTTTCTTTCTTTCTTTCTTTCTTTCTTTCTTTCTTTCTTTCTTTCTTTCTTTCTTTCCTTCTTTCTTTCAATTTGCAGCATTAACAACCACAATACCAACAGCAATAATAATAATAATAATAATAATAATAATAATAATAATAATAATAATAATAATAATAATGATAAACCCTTAGAGGTGACTAGATGTCACATTTTTCCCTCTTTTTTCCACCAACAATTTTCTTCTGTTTAAGACTCTGTTGTGTGTTTCAGGGTTCGAATTAATATATTTTGCTGATATCAAAAGCCAGCTGCCTTTTGTTTTGTTTGAGAGCAACAGAAAGGGTTCTACATTTCAGAAAAAAGAATTACTCTCAGAGTTTAGATGTCATATGCTAAAATGATGAAAGAAAAAAAAGCTTTTATTGATCTCAGTCAACAGTGCCATTATTACCTTACAGCACCAAAGGCTGCAGATCATTCTAGAACGTGGGCAATGGCACTCAGAAAAGTATGAGGCAGCTTCTCTCACATTAGCATCGACTGATCTGAGACACCTTATAAATAATAAAATAATAAAATTATATTATTATTATTATAATAATAAATTATATATATTATTATTATAATAATATAATGCATTATTCATTATAAATTATCTATCAGATAAAACAGGAGACAGCATAGTTTACAGATGACACTAAATTCAATGTATATATTTATATATTGAAGACAGAAACTACCAACATATGATGCCAGCTTCCACCAGAGTGTAGTAGGTTGGTGGAAGAGCATTGCAATGTTATTGATCAATGTTTTGAACAAAAACAGATTTTAGTTCAAAATGGATGATGTTTCATTGTCGCAGTAAGAAAACCCCGTAGAAACGAGGAAATTTGTATCTCATGACAGAGAAAATATTGATGACACCATGTCAGAACAGAATAATCACAAAGCAATGATATTTGGGCCCAGTATTTCATATTTTAACCATCTGTTCCTCTTGAGATCAAATATTATTAATCTGTTCACACTGTAAGGATTCTTCCAGAAACAGACTGATGTTTGAAACAGAATCAGATATAATTCGTTGTTTAGTACAGTCTTCCAGGCCAAGACCAAGAAAATATAGTTATAGTTACATATATCAGGGATAAATGAAAACAGCCTCTTTCAAATTACGTGATGACTGGAAAAAACTCAACACAGCCACTTCATTATTCAACCCTGTCATAAGTAATTTGTGAAATTGAAAAATTTAATCTCACATTTTTTTTTTTTAATTTAATATGATAGAGTATGCAGAACAGTTCATATACAGACACAATGTGTTCTATTCTTTCTCTCTGAGTGTGAAAAGAGAGAAAACTATCAGATCTTTTAAAATCAAGGCAGGTCTGGCTCAGAGTGACTGATTTTTTATGAGTCTCAAGGAGTTATTGATATGGAGAGAAAAAAGAAAAAAGAGAGAGACATGACTTACAGAGCAGCACATGTAGTGGTCTGAGCTCCATGCTGTATTAATGAGAGACTGTCTGATGTACAGAGTGTATTATAAGTTCTTCCTGTTTTCTCACATTTAGATCACACCTCTACAGAAATGCAGAGAGAGCTTATATGAAAGAAAGAAAAGGAGGAGATATGAGAGAAAAATAAAATATACTCTTTTATTTGGGCACAGGGTTTTGTATCTCTTATTTCTTGTTCTTTTTAAAGAAAAGACAATATACAGACCAGGACAGATTTTTCTGTTTCAAGATAACATTCACATTTCTCTCTGGGAGATGAGGTTTGGAATAAAAACAATTAATCCTTCATAAAGCCATTCGCATCATTCATTTTGATCAAACGTTAATGATTCATAGGTTCATAAACCAAACACAATATATTGTCAAAACCGTCAACGGACTGTGAGGACATTAACAGCATCAAAGCCCAGCTGAGTCTGCAGCAGTGTGAATAAAAGAGGAGGTATGAGAGGGGGAGATGAATGAAGAGAGAGGTAAAGAGTAGAAAGAGAAAAGGAAGAAGATGAAAGTCTTTGAGCATTTGTAACAGTCCTGTTGTCCTGTGTAAATGTGGATGCTTCACTTTCTGACCTGAAATAATATCACAAAGTCACTGTGAACAGTTCAACGCAAAAGATATGTTCAGTGGTATTTTGTTACAGTAACTTTTGAATCAAGGGGACAGATATCAGTTCAGTAAAGATATTTGTTATATAAATTAAAATGTTTGTTTTTCATGAACACGCTTAATACTGTGGTTTCCAAAAATGGATTTTAGCAGTCATGTGTCATATAAGTGTCGTAGTGAGGTGGGCCTTTGGGTTCCAAAAAAAATTCACACACACACACACACACGCACGCACGCACGCACGCACGCACGCACTCACACACACACACACACACACACACACACACACACACACACACACACACACATACATACATACATACATACATACATATACATATATTCATTGTGATGCTCTTTTGTGAGAACAGAATGATCAGGCTGAAAGGCAAGTTCGCACCTCCTCCCGTCACTCACTGGTGTAAAACCAAAGGACTGAAAAAGAACAAACCAAACCACAAACTCTCATCTTCTCTCTGCTTAAAGACACAAGGTGCATATGAGCTGTTGCTCAGCTGAAGTGTCTGTTTCAGTGCAGTTTCCATCAGAGCATGCTGCATGCTACATCGTGAGTGTGTGTGTGTGTGTGTGTGTGTGTGTGTGTGCGTGTGTGTGTGTGCGTGTGTGTGTGTGTGTGTGTGTGTGTTTGTGAGAAAGTAGTGGTGGAAATTTCCACTGACTTTCTCAGTACCACTATTAAAAGGAAACTCGCACCACAAACTGAAATTAAGAAATGAAGTGTTTTTTTTAAAACTTCCTTTTTTCTGAAAGATGATTTCGTTCACCATGCTAATAACCAATTTCAATTTAATACTTACATACATACATTTTCTCCTCAACTTTACAGTTGTTATTGAGAACCTGTGAAATTGAGCAGGGGACATAAAATTGATCCCACTGAGATGAACTGCAGAGACCCTGTGTTGGGAATTTCTCCAGATGACCTGGTAAATCCACACTCAATACAAAACAGGTTAATCTTAAGACATCTTCAGGCCAGAAAGAAGGCCAGCATCCAAGATGTTTTTTGTTTGTTTGTTTGGTTGGTTTTTTTTATTATTTATGAGGAATGGCTCCTGGAGGAGCTACAGTCACGGCTGGGATGGCCTTCACATTCCAGATCCAGAACATCAAGTTGCAGGTTCTGATATTTGCTGATTTTCTCTTGGTTGAGGCACTTTTGTCATCTGGAATTGTTATATCAATGATCAGTGGTTAAATGTTCAGTGGTGTTATTTTATCAGATATAAACATAGAAAAGGAAACAGAAGAGCAGAGAGGCTGTGAGATGTTATTTTTTTACATGTGGGGCCTGAAGTTGAGGATTAATGAACAGGTGAACAGCACAGCATGTGAACAGATCTTTAGTTGTGTCCCTTAGATGAATGAAATGTGTATTATGACAGAAAATGTTGAGTTCTTATAAACAAAACAACCTTCAAACATATTGTAATGTTTTCAAAAACCACATCTTCATTTTATTAATTTAGGATGTAACTGAACTGAATATATAACTACATTTTATGAAATAAATCCCATCACCTTTGGAAAAAAATTGTGAGAATATGATTTTTTCTTTCAGTGTCAGACTCTCTTGTGAGAATTTGAATGAAAGTAAAGGACAGTTAGCAGCTCCTCCCATCCCCTCACTGGTACAAACACCAAAGACTGAAGGAGAACAGAGGCCAAACCACACATGCTCATCACCTCTCTGTTCTCAGACATCAGATAGGCTACAGGAACTGTGGCTGACTTCATTAGTTTCCACTGCATGTCTATCTGTGCATGCTACACTCTCTCATTTTAGTGTATGCATAGGTATGCTGGTGTGTGTGTGTGTGTGTGTGTGAGTGTGTGTGTGTGTGTGTGAGTGTGTGGTAATGTGTTTGTGTGACTATGGTAGTATAACTGATACAGCATCTCCACCCTAATGGAAAATATACAGAATTAAATTAACACATTTTATGTGACATGGTTTTTGTAACAGAGATATGGCTGCATCATAATACATGAGGTTTTAACATAGTGACAAATACCATTTGTTAAAGCACAGTTCTGAGATTAAAAAAAAACAAAAAAACAATAACAACAACAACAACAACAACAACAACAATAATAATAATAATAATAATAATAATAATAATAATAATAACAGCTTCAATAAGACAGAGGTTTCAGGGCACTGGAGTTTTCAGAGAATTTGAAATCTAATTTAGATTTAGATTATTAGATTATTTTACTTTATGATATCTTGCCTAGCAACACATCTTGCCTCAAAATGGCAATAACTGTGACAGATTTATGAACATGTACAAAAGTGTTTATTGGTCTGACATCCTGCTGATACCGTTGGAAGTAGCACAGCGAGGTATATAATGTCTCCCTCTACTGGACAACAGACAAACTACAGCAAGATTCCACTGTAATTTAAGTGTTTCAGCGCTTCAGTCATCCTAACTACTAGATTTTTGTTGATTCAGTTGAGTCTTTGATGAAATGAAAGACGTGCAAACAATTTGTGTTAAAGACAAGCTTCTGGTTAGGTTTCGATCTCATCGTTTGACTGCGTGTGCTTTCTGTTTTAATTGTGTACAGACTTACCGTTCTGTGTTTGAATTTGCATCGTTTACCAACTTTGTTTTGGATTGTGTCTCGGCACTGTTGCGTTCGATTGTCGCGGGGAGGGGAATAGGTAAGGTGGGGGATCCCCGCGCTAGTATTGCACTTTCTATTAGGGTCAGGTCTGAGGCGGGTGCCACTTGTTTAAGCTTTGTTATGCAGTTAGTGTAGTTAGGTTTTTCTTTGGCTCTGCCACCTTCTTCTTTTGTAGGTGAGTGGATGTGTTTTGATGTAGGGTTAGGGTTGTTTTCTTTTACCCTGTTGGCACTGTCTGTTGTCCTCTCCCCATTCCCGTGTGTGTTTGTTATTGTGAATATTCTTATACATAGTAAGGGCTCTTCATTTGCTCCAGAGCAAAACACTTAAGTGCAAATTATTTGTATCATTGTATGTTTAGAAGCACGGGTTTTAAAAATACACTCTGTCACATGTCACAGAACTTGCCCAGAATGCCCTGTTTTTAAATTTGAATGAGGGGTACTGTGAGATGACATGGCTTAATTTCCAGAGATGCCATAGAAAAGAAGTCTCAGATAAGTCAGAATGACTTTAAACACAATGATTTCAAGAGTCCCTGAAATGCTACACTCTACTCAGCAGCAAAAAGCCAAGTGAAGAGAATTCTTAAACAGTCTGTCTCACCGTCCCTCCAGTACACAGATTCTCTCATTCTCTCACCATCCTTCAAATACACAGATTCTCTCATTCTCTCACCATCCCTCCAATAAACATTCTCTCATTCTCTCACCATCCTTCAAATACACAGATTCTCTCATTCTCTCACCATCCCTCGAATACACAGATTCTCTCATTCTCTCACCATCCCTCGAATACACAGATTCTCTCATTCTCTCACCATCTTTACAATACACAGAATCTCTCATTCTCTCACCATCCTTCCAATACACAGATTCTCTCATTCACAGTTTTAGTCTCTCAGTCGTTTATTGGTTAAAGGACCTGTCTATAAAATATCTTTCTCTCTCTCTCTCTCTCTCTCTCTCTCTCTCTTTCTCTGATAAGGGACATGGAAGTGTGAGTCTGTACTGATATTCATAGTTTTTACAGCATTCATTTTGATCTGCCTTCACATTAAAGAGAAGAATAAATCCAAAGGACATGCTGACAGCTCCTCTCATGTTCCACTGACATCTCCCATCTCTCACCATAGACTCTTTTACACACAGAAGACAATCTCTCTCCAGTGAACACATACAGGCTTCTACATGTCTTATACATCACGGTCACTGCAGGGGAGAGTGAGTTATAACATAGTAAAACAATGCTACCTCAGCCGTCACTGTAACGTCAAACACACGTAATAATAGATGTGATTTATTTCATGTATCAGAACTTTTGACTGCCTTATAAGAATAAGAAGGTCACTAGGGCAGCCATTCTGCTTACATTATCGGGGATGATGTCATTTTGTGTAATGTCTCCCTCTGCTGGACTCAGACTGAAGTTCAGCTGGGCATCAAATCCACTCAGTCTCCTAATCCAGCTGTTGATGAGACTCCTGTCAACGAATGTATGAGACACTAGATACTCTAATGGTCCAAATGCAGTGACACAAAAAACTCATAAAATTGTTTCTCAAAAAAACCTCATCAAGATGTTATCTATTGTTACGATGGAAAACGCTCTGAGACAGAAATTAGAAACAGTGAAAACACTGACAATAAAATTAGTCATTTATATTTACCTTTAAAACACAAACTGCCCAGTTACATAAAAATGAACTACAAAGCCTGCTGACCATTACATTTTGATCTAGTGATGAAAGAAATGGACTTGTAAGGTGAGACAACACAAACTGATCTAAAAGACACAAGCGACTACATTGCTTTGGCAATGGTTATATATGCTTAGATTTATCAGGACATATTTAACAATAACTTTATAATTGCTTAATACTTATTTAGTACTTTTAAAAATCAGGCAAAGACTTAAACTGAGTTTAAAAATTGAAAAAATGTTATTAAATTAGACTTTGACAGAAACATTGACGTGAACATATGGATGTCTGTGTACACATAGTCACAAACTGAAATACAAAACAGTGTGAACGCTGGTGGGAAAATGTTATTCTCATACCATTCCATGATCATCATTTTTTTTGTTTCAACATGCAATTAAATCAGTGCTGTCTCCATTAGGTATACAAAAACAAAAACAAACAACAACAAAAAAAAATATATATTTATATATGCATAAATAGGAGACTGATGTTGACTTTCAGCTCCTGTGATGTGTGGTCAGATCTATGTGGATTTGTAAAGCACCACTAGAGAAACTGAAGTCCTGGAATTTACCTGCTGTATCCATTTGGGGGTGGAGTCTTCTCTCGTGAACTGACAGAGACTGAATACAAGTACAGACAACTCTTTAATTGTCAATAAAGAGGCAGAGTTCAGTTCTCAAAACACTGGCTACTGGGTAGATAGGCAGATCTAAAACCTCCCCACTCCTACTGAGGTCAGGTAAGAAACAAAGGTCTTTACACTTGAGGGCAAGATGTAGAACCAGGCTAAACAGAGAGAATAGCGCTAAACAGAGGGACAAGGCTAAACAGTGAGAACAGGGCTAAACAGAGAGAACAAAGCTAACATAAGAACAAGGTTGTCAAAGTAATAAGAAATAGGGTTAACAGAGCAATTAGGAAACAAGGAACAAGACACAGCTCAGTACAGACAGTGTAAGATTTCTCAAAGCACCCATGAGAACACTGCAGTATACATATAAACTGACGCAATGAGAGAACAAACTGGACAAGTGCACACATTAATTGGGGAACAGGGTGATTAGCCAATCAGGTCCAACTGGATTTTCTCACCTGGTATAAAACAAAACAACAACAACAAAAACACAATCACATGAAATTCATCCTGACATCTTAACACAATGGTACACAAGCAGTCTCACAGTCTGTTTAAGCTGCTTTTATCACCTGTAAAATTATTATTTTCCTCTTAAAACAATAATAACTTTTCAACTCTGAATAAACTGTCTGTCAGTTATCTTTTCTCACTGTCCTGATGTCTTACTGTCTACCTCATTGTACCCAGGCATTTTCAGTGCCAGTTAAAATGGTGTGAGTGTGTGATGGGGAGTGTAGTAATGGTGTTACTATACCTGTGGTTGTGTTTGAGTTTAGAAGTAAGTAAACTGTGTCCTCCTGCGGTGTGTTGGTCTTGTCTGATGGAAGAGAAAAGGTGATATAAAGTATGATTTTGACTTCTCAGGAAATACACAAGCAACATGTACTGTAGAATCCCACACATAATGACGCTTTAAATGTTCATGTATTGGGTTGCTTTGGTTGTGAGGTAAAGTGTATGTACCTTTTTCCTTTCATATTTCAAAAAGTTAATATTTTTCATCTCAACATTAGAGTACGTTGCATTGCTTGGTCCATCCTCAGGATCTAAAATTCAACAACAACAACAATAATAACAGCGAAGAATTTAAGCAACAATTAAACAACAAACAATTTAATTAATTAATTACTGTCACTGGTAGTTTTTAATATAGTGTTATCTATAGCTTTACTAGACTGACAGAGATATTAAAATGATTATTATGTGTTATGTTTAAAGTTGGGTTTAGGGCACGATCAAAGGTCATATGATAACAGTGTTAGTTATAGACTTTACCTCTACTTGGAATATCAATATCGTCATAGATGTAAACACTTCCTATGAAAGAGAGAAAGACATTGTGTTTATGGAGGTTCAACATGTAAAAATCACTATCACTACAAATTACTAAATATGTTAACAGTAAAGCTTACCTCTGCTGCCCTCATCTGGACTCTCTATGGTGTCATAAATGTCAGCAGTTCCTATGGAAGGCAATATCAAAAGACTATTATTTCTGATTATTTCTGTTTAATATGTAAATTCCATTGTTGCAATGTGTATATTTATTGTGTAAAAATATATGTATATACTGACCAAACTGGAGTGGCATGTATTCTGACTGAGCGTCCACTCTTCCCCCTGTTTGTCTCTGATCCTGGTTTGAGGTCTGGCTGTTGCTGTTCTGTCTTTTGGCTCTAGAGGGTGATAAGGATCACTAATACATGCAAAGCGGCTCAATATATTGGCATGTTTGACAAAGCCAAAGCCTATGAAGACTCAGAATACTTACAAGCAAATTTGAGTAAAGCAAAGACCTGTGATGTTGAGGAAACCATTATTGTCAAGCATTTACATCACTAATATTTGTTTATACTGCTGTTGTTACTACAGACAAAATGCTTGGATAAGAATGTCATTAATGTGAGGGGTTGAGACATCCGTGTTATGTGATTTTAAATCAATGGCAGACATACATACAGAACTAAACTAAAGATGTAACTGTTTACCTTCTGGTTGTTTGGACCAATAAAACAGGATCATTAAAATGATGATCACAAAGGCAACACCCAGTCCCACCACCACTCCTACTGTTACAGAAGAGGATCCACCATCTGACACTGAATCTATTCACACACACACACACACACACACACACACACACACACAAATATGCACACACACATTTGTAATATACTTAAACTACTGTAGTAGCACACTGCAATTATGAGCAGTAGAAAAATATTACGATCTCACCTCTGACAGTGACTGTGACAGTGATCCAGCTTTTTGGTGACTCTCCTCTCTCTAGGTATTCACACCAATAGAGACCCTCATCTGACTTTGAGACAGTAGGGATGGTCATCTCTCCTGTAGTCTGATTCTGGAGGACTAATCCATCTTTATAGAAATCAGCTCTGAGGTCTGAGGGGTCATGTCGATATCTACAGCGCAGAGTCAAAGTATCTCCCTCAGTAACAGGATGGACAGGACTCTCCAGGATCACATCACCATCTATAGAACAGAACACAGTTACATATACTGTTGAAAGAATATGTTCAAGCTCTAAATATGGATGCTGACAATGAGTTTAAAAATTTATATCAGCTTTGATGTAATAGTTAAATGGATGTTTAATAACTTCTTTGCTGTAGTAGTTATACACAGTTTTAGATTCTTAGCAGTTTACGATGATTTGCTTGTCTGGACAAGGATTATAGTTTTGTAACATAGTGTCTTTGTCTATATCACTGACAATCATCAGTTATTACACTACACTGAGGGTCATTTATTTTTCACACAATATTATAAGAGGACACATTTTACTCTAATACGGCTTTAAAAAAGGAACAACAACAACAACAACAACAATAATAATAATAATAATAATAATAATAATAATAATAATAATAATAATAATAATAATAATGACGATGATGATGATGATGATGATGATGATAATAATAATAATAATAATAATAATAATAATAATAATAATAATAATAATAATAATTCACACAGACACTTTCTTCCCCATGTCATAGTCATTGCTGAGATACACCTTGGAGAATACAATAAAGCTTGTAATCTGAATATTTGTAATCTGAAATTTAAAAATACATCTGCTTCCATGTAGAAATGATATGTAGTTTGATTCATTTTAACAGATACACTATCATCAGTGTGTATCGGCAAATATTTTCTTAATTTTTTACCATGTATCACAACACTATACAGAAATGTGTTCATACAAGATACAAAGAGATATTTTCCTATAAAGAGAATGAATAACATTTTATGAAGGCACATGTACAGGAAGTAACTGCTGAGACTCACTGGTCACTGCTATGTTGAGAGGATTACTGTTCCCTCCAGAGTCAGACTGACACCAGTACACTCCACTGTCTGATGACTGGAGGGAGCTGATGCTACATGTAGATCCTGTTACTGATCCCCAGTCTGATGAACAGTCTGACACCTCTCCATTATCTGTGTATCGTCTCACTGTCCATCCAGTAGAGTCACTCTGTACCTCACAGCTCAGTGAGAGGGAACCATATGTAAAGTGTTGAGTTGTGTTGGGACTGATGATCAGAGAGGCTGGAGGAGACAGAGCTGAGACACAGACAGACAGAGTTAGAGCTCATATTTCTCCAGGCTTTGAGATCACATGCACATGTTTTTACACATCAATGTCATGTTATACAGTTATGAGAGAAAACATTTTGGAGTGAATGACCTCTCCAAGAAATCTCAGCTACCAACTACTGTACTCCTTTCAAACATTACACTGATCACTCACCTCTTACGCTGAGAAAAACAGAATGACTTCTCTGTGAGGATGTGGGTCTGTCATTACTCTCTCCCTGACACCAGTACTGATCCTGGTCACTTACAGCAGCTGCTCTGATGGTGAATGTGTCTCCAGTTATAGTATAACCATTAGACTGAGACACTGCAGTCTGAGTGCTGCCTTTATACCACTTATATCTCCAGTTCCTCCCAGACTCTATCACACACATCAGACTGACTGTCTCTCCACTGTACACAGGATACTCTGGTTCCACAGTGAGTGTAGCTTTGGGCAAGTCTGTGGTGATGAAGAAAGTGATATCAATATATTAAATTTAGCATTTGTGTTTGACCCTTATTGTGACCTGAAGAAAGGGTTGCGATCTCTGAAGCCAGTGTATGAAGTAAATCCTTCCACGATATGATTAAGTAAACATTTAATCTAAACTGATAGCTATGTTTTGATGTGATTGCTCAGTAAATCTTACTCAGGGTATCAGGACATAACAATATTCACCAATCAGATGCTCAGAGTGAGAGAAAATCTCTCTCTGGACTTTTTTGCCATTGCTTTTAAGTGCCTATATTGAATTAATAGCTAAAGAAAAGTGTAGATTTGATAGAAATGCATTTGCATAATAAAAATAATAACAAAGTAAGTATATGAAAATGCAGCAGTGCTAATAGTGGCAGATAACAGTGTAAAATTATGGGTTAAGCAGATAGTAGTAATGTTTCTAGTAATCATTCTAATTTACTCACCTCTCACAGTCAGAGTAACAGAGTTACTGGGTTGTGAGGATGTGGGTCTGTTGTCTCTCTCTCCCTTACACCAGTACTGATCCTCATCAGATTCAACAGTTCCTCTGATGGTCAGTGTGTCTCCATTTACAGTGTGATGTCCAGATGTAGACAATCTAATGTGAGAACTGCCTTTATACCACTTATATCTCCATCCACTTTCAGTCTCTATCTCACACTTCAGAGTGACTGTCTCTCTAGTGTACACAGGACTGTCTGGTTTTACTTTCAATGTAGCTGTGGGTAAGTCTATGCCAATGAAAGAAGAGGAGAGAGGAATATATCACATAGAGCATCTGGATCTCATTCACCATAGCATTCACTAGTGCTATGTTACCATTTCACTAAACGTTAAAGACTTCTTTTTCCCTACTAGAAAGACATCTTCTCATACTGAACTGAACATAACGTGAAAACATATTATTAAAACAGTGAGTAAGAAACTTTACCTCTGACAGTGTCAATAACATTATTGCTCCTTTGTGAGGATGTGGGTCTGTCATCACTCTCTCCCTGACACCAGTACTGATCCTGGTCAGTTACAGCAGCTGCTCTGATGGTGAATGTGTCTCCAGTTATAGTGTAACCATTAGACTGAGACACTGCAGTCTGAGTGCTGCCTTTATACCACTTATATCTCCAGTTCCTCCAAGAGTGTATTACACACTTCAGACTGACTGTCTCTCCACTGTACACAGGATACCCTGGTTCCACAGTCAGTGTAGCTGATGGTAAGTCTGTGGACATGAAGAAAATGTTATTAATACATTGAATTCAGCATTTATACCTGTCAATGACACTCAGTGTGACTTGAAGAGGAGGTGAGCACATGTGAGGTCTGGGTGAGATTGTGAAATTGAACAAAAATGAAAGCATGCTTTGTAATCTTTGTTGTTACAATTATTAGATGGCTTAATGAAATCAAAAATAGGATTCCTTCACCCATATCAAACGTGTTAAATTAACGTCTGTGGAGCAGGAAATGTTCACACACTAATGGCTTATGTGAGTTAAAAAATATATATTTCATTTGGTTAAATGAATTTGAAGCTCCTTTTATTCAGCATTTGTTTGTATAGCCTTATAAGATATAAGTAAAACAACACTGAACAATTACAGTTGATGTTTTGGGGTTTTTTTGTTTTGTTTTGTTTTGGGGTTTTTTTTGTATCCCTTAAATGACTCACTTTGAACATACAGATAAGCAGAAGTGCTTGCATGCGAGGTTATTGCTCCGTTGCCTCTCTCTCCCTGACACCAGTACTGATCTCTGTCAGTCACAGCAGCTGCTCTGATGGTCAATGTGTCTCCAGTTATAGTGGAACCATTAGACTGAGTCACTGCAGCCCAAGTGTTGCCTTTATACCACTTATATCTCCAGTTCCTCCCAGACTCTATCACACACTTCAGACTGACTGTCTCACCACTGTACACATAAATTCCTGGTACCACAGTGAGCGTCGCTGCAGGTAAGTCTGTACAAATGAGAAGAGTAGGAAAACCTTTTATAGGCTGTTTTTAATGTATTGACTGAGAATATACATAATTACAATGTAACTGCGATGTAGCATATACAGCCAACGGAAGGAGCAAGTTTGTGATTGCTTGTTTAGTTGTTGTTGTTGTTGTTGTTGTTGTTAGTTGTTGTTGTTGTTGTTGTTGTTGTTGTTGTTGTTGTTGTTGCTGCTGCTGCTCCTGTTCTTGTTGTTGTTGTTGTTGTTGTTATTTGTTTGTTTGTTTTTTTTCTTTGTGCTGACACTCCAGAAGATCTTTGAACACCTTTTATGATTCTGACAATTTTGACATCCAGTGTAGAAGAAATTTTCTGAAAGACTTTATGCACATCCTTTATGTTTTTTGTTCATGTCTGTATGTCGTTTTTTGGCCAATGCCAGCAGTACACAAAAGGGTGCCAATCTATCACAAACATAACACATATCTCAGAATATCACACACTTTACTCACCACTAACAGTGAGAGTGACAGGACTGCTTAGCTGTGAGGATGTGGGTCTGTTGTCTCTCTCTCCCTCACACCAGTACTGATCCTCATCAGATTCAACAGCTCCTCTGATGGTCAGTGTGTCTCCATTTACAGTGTGATGTACAGATGTAGACAATCTAATGTGAGAACTGCCTTTATACCACTTATATCTCCATCCACTTTCAGTCTTTATCTCACACTTCAGACTGACTGTCTCTCCAGTGTACACAGGACTCTTTGGTTTTACTGTGAGTTTAGCTGTTGGTAAGTCTGTGCAAATGACGGAAAATGAAAGAGGAGTACTTCAAAGAGAACATTTAAAAGTGTTTTCTTTTAAAATATCACACGTAAAAGCTCGCTCTATTTCTGTATCAAACATTAGAAAAGGTGAAAAGAGATGTGCTGGTATTGCTGCTAAAATTTCTTATTGTGAGTGCTTTTTGTGTTGTCTCATAACATTTCATTTCGGTGTTATTGACTGAATGTGAGACAGAACTGGATTTACCATTGAATATACTGACTTAAAATATGTTTTTTTTATTGTTCTCATTAGGAAAGAGTATGAATTAATCATTGTTACTGAGTGAAATTACCTTGTCATCTTTTCAAAATCTGATTCAAATCTTAATTACACAGCAGTAGACACAAACAAAGTCTTTATTCTGATATTAGGGTAAGTGAAGAAACACTGATGATGTATCAGAGATGATCACTCACCTGTCACATTGAGAATCACAGTATTACTCCAGTCAGAGTAATTACCATTATATAGACGTGCTAAACAGGTATAAGTGCCACTGTGAGATGTTCTTACTGGATTGATTGCATATTCATAGTTTGCATCTTTATAATCTGAATCCACATCACAATCTTTATGCCAGACATATTCCAAGTCAGTGTATGTTCCGCCAGGAATTTCACATCTGAGTGTCACTGTCTCTCCACTGAATATCTGAGTCCAGTTGGAGTGGAGAGTCAGAGAAGGTTTGAGGTTTTCTGCAGAAATCAGATGAAATAAAACACTAAGTCTAAAACGGCATCTACACATACAGTTTTAAGTAACATAAATGCCATAAGGAAACAAATTAGCATATCATACAACCTATAGCCTCCATTATATAGTCAGTAGACAATGACATTTTGTGCCTGATCATTGAGTTCTTTACTGAACTTCTACATAACAACATAGTCCATAAGAAAGGGGGAGAAAATCTAACATTGTCCTGACAAACGCATAGACAGTTTAACAAGTCATAGATAACAGTTTTATTACCTTGAGTTTGTCCAGAATAGAAGAGTGAACTCAGCACTAAAACACAGACAAGGAAACTTAGAACACAACAGATACATTTGACCTTAAACTACACAGTCTTTTCTCTATATGACACATTAACATTGTTTAAAATTATTTAGTTTCTATTTTGTGGTAATTTTATGGTTTAGCGTTTTTGTTCCACTGACCGTGGTTATGTTTTTTTTTTGTTTTGTTTTGTTTTGTCTTGTTCTGTTTTTTTTCCTCAGAATGCATTCACAGAAAACAATGTACTTTATACATGGGTAAAAAAGCCAGTAATTGCTTTTCTTCCATATTTCACAATGAATTAATTACAGTCCATTTTCAATTAACAAGTAAAAATGGTAACATGATGATCACATCATGTCCTATGCTTTATCCACAAAACACATACAACAGAGAGCGGTTTTGGTTATGATTGATAAAGTGAGCGTAATATCATAATATCAGAGTCAGGCCAGCACTTGGATGAGAATCAGTCAAAATGTCCGAAAGAATCACTCTAAATGTCCACAAGAATCACTCTAAATGTGCATAGGAATCACTCTAAATGTCCATAAGAATCACTCTAAATGTCCATAATAATTACTCTAAATGTAGAGTAAAGTGCAACACCAATGCAAAGGCTCAGAAAGTTCTGGACCTATTAACTACCCAACTTTTATATTTATGTCATTTTAAATTCAAATTACACCCATTACTCAACAACAATCAGAGTAGCACATGCTAAATACAATGTGGTAGTTTGTTCAGATCAGAGGTGAGTAAGAAACTACGAAAAACTCAGTGAATCTGCAGGCAGCATACATCCTTTCACTCCCACACATATGAACAGAGGTATGATCACACTTCTACACAGTTGTCATTCAATATCAAAATAACAACAATTCATCTACTTTGGAGCTTTTGTGTAAATGGTCATTAGGGAGCTCACCGGTCACTTATGTAAAGTCACATGGGTGAACTAGAACAGAAAACAAACAATAAAGTTTCGCCTCTGCTCTGCTCTCAGACATTATACACTATGGGTGGGTTTAATAGAGACCAGTGAGCCTGTGCATGCATGTGTGTGTGTGTGTGTGTGTGTGTGTGTGTGTGTGTGTGTGTGTGTGTGTGTGTGTGTGTGTGTGCCTGTATGTGTGTGTGTGTGTGTGTGTTTATCTGTTTGGATTTGATGATCTAATGTGCCAGATGATTTAAAATCTCTTTGTTCTGACTAAATGACAATACAGATTTTTTTTTTAACAGTACAGTACAAAAGTACTCTTTCACTTGAAATAACCTTTGGCAGCCATTTATGTATATGAAATCTTTTAGACTGGTTTTTCACTTCCCAGTTGTTCTCATTTTCCATAAAGTTGAACAATAGACATTGAAATGCTGATAAATTGGCACAATTTCCCAGAGTGAACTCTAGGGGGCAATGCACTAAAATACTGATCAGGTCATGATATACTAAAAGTTCTTTAAATAGAACACCAGAAGAGGGCAGAAACACTTTTGTCCATATCAGTCTCCATCACACTCATCACCTGATAGTCAGAGTGCCAAATGTCACAAATGGATCAGGATCTTCTTTCATATCACGACTAACTACACTACCTTAAAGTTCCACTTAATTAAAAGTACCTCCACTGGACCTGGTTAATGGCTTACATGGGCACTGAGTGTACATTATGTATGGTGCTTCACTAAGAACCTAACTGGCTGTGCTCTCAGAGGCTCATATGGACAGAGCAAATGTCCTTACATCACACTTCTGTGACACTGAGTGACAAAGGGACCTCTGCACAGTTACAGGCAAATTCTGTAACATTGTTACGGTCCACCACATACAGTATGTTACTGTAGAGGTGATTATGCTGTGATAGGTGAAAACAAATCATGGCTGACTTCACATGTTCTGGACACCTACACTTGTCCCCACCCTTCCAGATTAGTGTGGGGATCATCCAATGATCTGGATTTACCAGATACCACAATAGGAGAAAACACAATAAAAATCCTAACATATAACACAGACTGCCAAGATATGGTTCCTGTACTGCTGAAGAATTGATTCACTGTCTGAGTGTGAGAAGGGAGAAAGTAATCTGATCTGATATGTTCTGATCAGCTCTGAGTTAGAGGAATTAGTAAACCATTATATTATTTGTTCTGAGTAGCTCTGGATTAGAGGATATGAGTACACTGTTATATTGTTTTTTTGTTTTTTTGTTTTTTTTTTTTCAAAGTAGCAATGAGATATTTAGGAACTTAATGCACCCATTAACTGTATGCATTCTTTTACTACAACACACAGAATACAATGCTGTGTACAGGCAGGCAAGAGGTTGTTTTCTGAAAAAACAGGAATAGAATAGAATAGAATAGAATAGAATAGAATAGAATAGAATAGAATAGAATAGAATAGAATAGAACAGAATTGACCAAAAAGAAAAAGAAAAAAAGAAAGAGAGAGAGGTATTACTTACAGAAGAGCACATGTGGTGGACTGAGCTCCATGTTCTGTTAGTGAAAGACTGATTGAACCACAGTGTGTGTTGTAAGATCTTCCTGTATTCTCACATTTAGATCACACCCCTGCAGAGAGAGAGAGAGAGAGAGAGAGAGAGAGAGAGAGAGAGAATATCTGAGTGAAAAAGATGTGTGGCAAAAGGCATATATCTTTTAACAGGCTTTTAAATTTTCTGGATCTGAGTTCAGCAGTCTGAGCAGGTTTGAATAGTTCAGGGAGAAAAATGGAGGATCATATTGGTCATTTTATTGTAGCAGTTTACTCACTCTAATCTGTGATATGAATGATGTAGTGAATGTGAAATTACATTACATTTCCATTGTTCCCTAAAAACACTGTGAAAAAAATGTTTTTTTTTTCTTTCTTTCTCATGCTCTGCTGATGATTTCAGTTAACCAGCTGGACAAAGGACAAGTTCACACCTCCACCCATCCCCTCAGTGGTCTAAACCCACATGACCAAAATAAAACAGACACTAAACCACAAATTCTCACCTATGCTCTGTTCTCATGAGTCATCAGACACCTCAATGCTGCAGTTAGGACACACACACACACACTCACACACACACACACACACACACACACATATATATATATATATATATATATATATATATATATATATATATATATATATATATATATATATATATATATATATATATATATATATATATATATATATATATATATATATATATATATATATATATATATATATTAAATTAAAGTGGTAAAAGTAAACTAAAACAGTGGACACAAAACAGATCTGGGGAGTGGACTGCAGAGAGACTGTGTGATGGAAACTTCAGATCTGGTAGATCCACATTCAGTACAAAACAGGAGAGAATGCCAGTACCTACATCACTCATCATTATATTCATCAGCTGATGGTTTACAGCTCTGCAGATGAGTTTAGTAGAAGGACAGGAGGAATTTCTCACAGTGACTAGAGCTTCAGTTATCACAAGAAAAACAGTCTCTGTAGAGGGGTCACTCTGGAAACTATTTTTGTAAATATCAAATAAAGACACACTCTGTGAGCTAAAGTGACCAGGAAGACAAGTTATCTACATTGTGTGTGTGTGTGTGTGTGTGTGTGTGTGTAATGTAACTGCCATGCTTTTCTACAGATGAACCATACATTGTAAAATGTATCAATTCCTTTCTGGCCATTGCAATACCCATACAGTGACACTTCTTTAGGAATTTGACAGAATATGTTTTCATTTTTATATATGTGTATGTATAGGCTCTTTAAAAGATAAAATTTGACTTTTTTTAGAGTTCGCTATTTGACCTATTTATGAACTGGGAGTAATCTGAGAAGACAGACATGAATATAGGTCCACAGAGGTTATGACAAAGATCTTAGGACAAAGTCAGGGAAATGCCCACTCTCTCCCATAGACCAACCATGACTGTTTGTCTCTGCAGTATGGTTCAGGACCAAAGACACTGACCACAGGTCACATCCTTTAGATCCACTGTTTGAAATGGCCATAGTAGCCTTTATTCCTGGAGGACATAGACAGAGCTGAGTTCACTGCCCATGTTACCTTATCTAACCTTTTACCTGAACCTGTCTCGTTAGATTATTTACAGATGTGTTGTTCATTATCTGTTTGGCAGCTGGCTGCTTTCATATGAGAACCATGTTTATGAGAGTACAACATTATACAAATTCTCAAATTTCTCTTTGTTTTTGTGATTAAAATGCATGGAGGTGTTTATTTAAGAGATTTATTTTGAAATACAGAAGCATCGTATGTTATTGAAGACTATGCATGACCATAAATTTAGTCATTTAACAACTTGCAGCAACCATAGAACAGACAAAACAACAACAACAACAACAACAACAACAACAACAACAACAAAAACAAAACATATAAATGATAATATTACAGGAGTTACTTTCTTGATAATGACTTTAATCAAGATTGCATGTGGTTATATTCCATACCTGTTCTCATACCAAATAAAAGAAAAAAAACAAAGTTTTTGTTCCACGTATACTTACAAGCCATGACTCTAGTTACGAGTTGATGTGAAAAGTTTGTCACAAAGTTTTTCCATCATAGCTAATGATTACATGAAGTTAACAGAGTTAATATGCACCATTATGTATTTATGTATGTATGTATGTCACAATATCTTGATTGGTTTTAAAGTAGATGTACTGCTTTTCAATCAGGAATAAACATGGTTACATCAGAAACCCAACAGAAAGCATCCTATAGTACCAGCTTAATCTGATGTTAACTGTCCCATTGTATTTCATTTGTCAAACAGAGCAAAAATTTACACTTAGGCCAACAGATATAGTCACATAGATAAAACAGTGGTAGAAAAATACAAATCACAACTAAAGGAATCTGAGCCAGTGGCGTTAACAAGTTTAACTATACATAAAAATGTTTCCTAAACATCTCTGTTTAAACAACAACAGCAATGATGACAATAAGAATAAGAATAAGAATAAGAATAAGAATAAGAATAAGAATAAGAATAAGAATAAGAATAAGAATAAGAATAAAATACACATTTTTTTACTGACAGTACAGAGCAAAAGAAGTTGGAGTGAAAAAAGGTCATCCATGGAAATGTCATAGACACAAGCTATAGATGTAGAGCATTATAATGAATGACAAATATAAAGATAAGAAGGATAACTAGGTTAAAAAATGAAACCAGTTCATCACTTCCTTATGAGAGTTCCTGAGATTTCAAGACTTAAACTTTTTCTTTACACTGTATCCTGTTCTCGTGGACCTGTAAAAGATTAAAGAAATGCACGTCACACACATCACAAGTACAACAACACATGTGACAGCCATTTCTTTGTAAATATGTGTATATAAATGTTATTGAGAATAAAAAAGCATCAATTTTTAACTGGTGATATCTTCTAGAAGAGATGTTGATGTCAACTTACACAGGCGTAGCCTTTGTGACTTTAGTTCTATCTGCACTGGGAATTTCTTTCAAAGCTCTCATTAAAAATCTGTCTGTGAGTAAACCAAGTCTATGGTACACTGCCACTGGCTTAATTCCTGTATCTATTCCAAAGTAAACTCTAGTCCAGCATGTCTCACAGTGTTTTTTTAGTTTCTTCTCTTTGATTAGTGTTAATCTGAGAATGAGTTACAACTCAGCTTGTGGATTCAATTTCAGCATTTTCTGATGTGGAAATCTATTATCCTTAGGGACAATCGTGTTTTAAGTATATTACATACAGTAAGCAACATGTATAATACACACTGCGTTTAAATAAATACAAACATGCACACACACACACACACACACACACACACACACACACACACACACATATGCACACAACACTGACAGTGTGGCGAGCTGCTGGTGGGTATTTTCTTTTCTGACATGGTTGACTCTATCGATCACTTTAATCGTTCCTCTACCTTTTTCTAGTGCTTATGAGTGTACAGCATAGCAGTTGGCAACACCATGCGCCAGCAGACTCAGCAGGCAACCCTAGCAGCATTGTGGCAACAATCGGAGTGTGAAAATTTTGAAACTGTAAAAATTCTCTCGCCCGGCCTTCTACACAACTCATTAGTACTAATTCTACGACTTACAACATCTGCAGTGGTCGCAACAACCGTCTCAAGCAAGCTCTACATGCTCTGAATACAATGAATATTGACATCGGTATCTTCACAGAGGCAAAACTTGATCATCAACACACTCGATCGTCTGCAGGCTATGAGCTATGGGCCACATCGGTGAAGTCCGCACACCAGGGCAGAGTGGCTGTTTTTCGCAAAACATCATCGAAATTGCACCTCAAGGGGATTAGAGGTTTTCCCAGTGCTAAGGATTTAGCACAGGCATCCCTGCGACGGCATATGCGGCATATCCATAACCAACATCCAAAATCAACAGAGAAGGAATGCCGAGTCACAGGCTACTGAACATCACTATGCTTCTCAGGTGACCTTACCTATATAGGAGATCATGATCGAGAACGTAGAGCGATTTAACTATCTTGGGAGAGTGGTGAGATTGGTTCAATGTGAAGGCGACGACTCACCATGCATCGCAGAGCAACTACAAGAAGCTCAACAACGTTGGGGAGAGAGAGCTCGAATTTTATCAGAAGATAAAGTCAATGCTGGTAATATGAGGAGGTTAGTCATGTGCACGCGCGCGCGCACACACACGCACGCACGCACGCACGCACGCACACACACACACACACACACACACACACACACACACACACACACATACATATGCATATCCATACATTCTCTAAAATGCATAAATAGATATATTATTTATCATCCAAACAGAAGCGATGCTGGCAGTGACAAGAGAGCTGTTTTAGTTTTGATCGTAAAATAGCCTTTCATGCCCTTTATGAAGTCATACATACCCTGCTTCAGCTGTGAGTACACATGCTCTGATTTAGCTCTGTTTGCACCTGAAATTGGGAAAAAATACGACTTGCATCAAATTAGCATTAATGTTTTTGCACAAATGCTCTTCAAACTCAAAAGCTTGAAATGAAAAGAGCACATTTGGCCTTGGTGAAGATCAATAATAGCTTTAATAAAATAAAGGAGTTTTATGGTTTATTGCAACTACAATCTTTATAGAAATGTGTTTTTACCTTTACACTTCTCCTTCTTTTTAGTTGGAATTATGGCAATCTGAGCATAAGTCATATCACTGGGCCCAGCTGCACAATGTAGATTAAATATAGTATAAATTACAAGCTTAGTTTATTGGTTTATTGATGTGTGTATATAAACATACACATGTGTATGTACATATACATAGACATGCATATATAGATATCGATATGATCTTATCATTGTGTCTCTCATTAAAGCACTTACATCTCTAGTAGTATGTTCAGTGCCAGTTAAAATGCTGTGAGAATGTGATGGTATGTGGATTGTTGGGTGTTTGTGTTTGACTTCAGCAGTGAGTAAACACTGCTCTGCTGTAGTGTGTTGGTCTTGTCTTATAAGAGAGAAAGTTAAGGTGATATGAGTTATTACATTCAAGTTTTTACCGTTTATGAAACATTTTCACAAGAATATCTAGTGAAACTGTACATAATCTGAAGTTTAAAGGATTGTGTATTGGGTTGTACCTTTGTTTCTTGTTTTGATGTTTTTCATCTTAATCTGAGAATAAGTCACATCACTTGTTCCAGCTCCAACATCATCTAGAAACCAACACAGTTCTTACTTAAATGTTATCACAGCTATTGTTTAATAGTGTGTGACAAATGAGAGATGTTTTTTAGGAGTTTATAGATTAGATACAAAGCAGTTTAATGGCCAGTGGGCCTGAGACCCTCAGTAAAAAAGCTTAAAATGAAAGAGGCACAGAAAAAGAATAGTAAATTTTCTGGGGGGAATTTTTACATTAGACACAAAGCTTAAAATGAAAGAGGCACAAAAAAAGAATAGTACATTTTCTGGGGGGGGGATTTGTACATTAGACACAAAGCAGTTTTAATGCTCTGTGGGCCTGAGACCCTCAGTAAAAAGCCTAAAGATTCAGAAGGTTCCATGCTCGCATGGTAGGTCCTAAATAATTGTTACGTGCGGCGCGTTTGTGTGTGTGTTTGCGTCTTGCTGCGTCCTGTGTTTTGTTTTTCTCTCTCGCTCCTCTCGCCTGTCACCTGACGCAGGGATCCAGCGGTGGCGCGAACAGCTGCCACTCCCCACCTGGCCTGGTGTTGCGTCCCACCTCCGTGTTCCCAGCCAGCCAACCAAAGACGGAGCACCCCTCGTCGGATGGCCAACCGGAGATGGGGCGCGGAAATTTAAAGATGCCAGTTGTTAGCTGTGGTAGATTTTCGGTCTCGTTTTGCGTTCGCTTGTGCTATACTGTGTTCTAATTACTCGCTGTATATCGTGTTTGACTTTTGTTATTATTGACTACGGATTTGGATTACGGATTGGTTTTGGTTGCTTTCGATTGGCGTGGGGAGAAGAATAGGTAAGAAGGGGATCCCCGCGCTAGGAGTTAACTGTGTATAGGGGTTAGGTTAGAGGCGGGTGCCACTATTGTATGTTTTGTTTTGTAGGCAGTGAGCGTAGTTAGGTTTATTTTGGCTCTGCCACCTTTTTAGTTTCTCGTAGTTACGTGTGTGTTTCCGTAGGTAGTTAGGGTGGTTTCTGTTATATTTCGTTCATTCCTTTGGCACCGTCTGTAGTTCTCTCCCCTCTCCGCGTTCAGGTGTAAATATTTCTGTATATATATATATATATATATATATATATATATATATATATATATATATATATATATATATATATTCTTGTAAATATTCTTTTGGCACTTTGTAAATATCTTTAATACATTGCACTTTTTTTGTTGTACATTGCTCCCGTGTCCGTGTGTTTTTTCCCCTCGCACCGTCCCAATCCGACACTGGTGGTGGGTTTCCTTTATGCTACGTCCCTGCTCATACCCCTAGACCCAACTCACCATCTGGGACGTAACATAAATTGGGGGCTCGTCCGGGATATTTTTCCCATTTTTTTTTCCTTTTTTTTCTCCCACCCCTTGTCTGGATTTGTGCGTGCGCATTTTCCTTTTTTTTTCGGATCTGCGCATTTTGCGCATTTGCGCACAGGGGACGTTGTTGTGGTTTGAGCAATGGCTCACTTTAGTGTGGAGGAGTTCCTTAGGAACCCCACAGTGGACCGGCTGGATTCGTGCCGTAAGGACGACCTCCTATTATTGGCCGATCATTTTGGCATTGTGGTTGGGAGGCAGGCGTTGAAAAAAGTCATTAAACTGGCGGTATTTGAAGGTTTAGTGGAGCGAGGTGTGTTCGCGCTGGGTGCGCCTGCACAAGCTGTGGGAGACGTTCCTGCAGCTGAGCGGTCCGAGGCTCGGGAGGTAGCGCAGACTGAGGCTGAAGCGGAGGCGGAGGCCAAAGTCACGCTACCACCCTTTGTGTCAACTGTGACCGAGAGTGGGGGCTCCCGGTCCAGTGTTTTGGATCCTCGAGTGAGAGTGCGTTTGGCGCGCCTCCAGCTCGAGTCTGAGGAAAAGAGACATGCGCTCCAAGCGGAGCTTAACTGGCGGCTAGAGGTTCGCCGAATGGAGTTGGAGGTGGAGAAGGAAATTAAAATAAGGCAGCTCGAGTTGGAGGCAATGAAGATTGCTGCGGCTCCTGTCGCGCAGTCTACGCCTGCTGCCTCTCCATCTCCCGCCGCGGACTCTGCCCCAGTAGCTCAACAGGCTCTGCCTGGCTTCGATGTCAGCAAGCACATTAGTATGGTGCCACCCTTCCGTGAGTCTGAGGTCGACTCCTACTTTAGTGCCTTTGAGCGCATTGCTGCGTCCCTACAATGGCCTAAAGAGGTCTGGCCCTTATTGCTGCAGTGTAAGTTTGTAGGTAAGGCACAGGAGGTGTGTTCTGCACTGTCGTTGGCCGAGAGCTTACAGTACGAAACTGTCAAGGCAGCTGTACTGCGAGCGTACGAGTTGGTGCCTGAGGCTTACCGACAACGTTTTAGAAACCACAAGAAATTATCTAGTCAAACGTTTGTCGAGTTTGCGAGAGAAAAGGGGATTCTGTTTGATAAGTGGTGTGCGTCTAGCAAGGTGTCTGACTTTGCGACTCTTCGAGAGCTCGTTCTCTTGGAGGAGTTTAAAAATTGTCTGCCTGAGCGCATGGCGCTGTATCTAAATGAACAAAAGGTTCAGTCGCTGTCTCAAGCCGCTGTGTTGGCGGATGAGTTTAGTTTGACCCACAAGTCGGTGTTTGTGACTGATCGTACTCTGACTCAGGGTGATGAGAAAACATCGCCAGTTACCAAGCCTCAGAGCTGGAAACAGCTCAGTCCCGCTTCGTCCCGTTCAAAGGCTGATTGGAAATGTTTTTATTGCCACAAACCCGGTCATTTAATTGCCGACTGTCCGACTTTAAAAAGCAAGCATCAGAGGCAACAGTCGGAAACTTCCAAAAGCGTGGGTCTAGTTAAAACTGTCTCTGAGCCATCTAACCGCCCTGTTACTGTTACACCCATTCCGGACCCTAGCTATGCTCCGTTTCTGTTGAACGGATTTGTGTCAAAGACTGGTAAATCGGAGGAGCAAATACCCGTAGTGATACTGCGTGATACTGGTGCAGCGCAATCTTTCATTTGCTCTGACATATTAGATTTTTCAGATGACACTTTCGTTGGGTCTTATATACTGGTACAGGGGATTGAGATGGGCTGTCTTAGGGTTCCATTACACACGATTCATTTACAGTCTGACCTGGTTAATGGTTTTGTTAAAGTAGGGGTACGACCGTCATTGCCAGTAAAAGGGGTTGCGTTAATTCTGGGGAATGATCTGGCGGGTGGTAGGGTGCTGCCTCTGCCAGAAGTGACTGCTATGCCCACAGAGCAACCCCAGTCTGGATGGTCTTGCTCGTGAGTTTCCTGGTGTCTTTTCTGCCCGTATAATGACTCCTGCTCAGTCCATTAAATATCAAGACGCTGTTGATCTTTCCGAGTCATTTCTCGCTCCCTCCGACCAAAACCCACTGTCTGAGGCATCGCCAGTCACGGACTCCATAATTCATTGTCCTGTCGGCAGCACTGAGTCTGTTCGTAGGGAAGAAGCGTTTAAGTTGCCGGTCACCCGAGAGCAGCTTCTATCTTGTGTCGTGTGTGTTTGTTTTTGTGTACAAACTTGGTGTATTGTATGTGATGTTGCGGGGCAAGTTTGTTCTTATGGGTGGGGGTGTTACGTGCGGCGCGTTTGTGTGTGTGTTTGCGTCTTGCTGCGTCCTGTGTTTTGTTTTTCTCTCTCGCTCCTCTCGCCTGTCACCTGACGCAGGGATCCAGCGGTGGCGCGAACAGCTGCCACTCCCCACCTGGCCTGGTGTTGCGTCCCACCTCCGTGTTCCCAGCCAGCCAACCAAAGACGGAGCACCCCTCGTCGGATGGCCAACCGGAGATGGGGCGCGGAAATTTAAAGATGCCAGTTGTTAGCTGTGGTAGATTTTCGGTCTCGTTTTGCGTTCGCTTGTGCTATACTGTGTTCTAATTACTCGCTGTATATCGTGTTTGACTTTTGTTATTATTGACTACGGATTTGGATTACGGATTGGTTTTGGTTGCTTTCGATTGGCGTGGGGAGAAGAATAGGTAAGAAGGGGATCCCCGCGCTAGGAGTTAACTGTGTATAGGGGTTAGGTTAGAGGCGGGTGCCACTATTGTATGTTTTGTTTTGTAGGCAGTGAGCGTAGTTAGGTTTATTTTGGCTCTGCCACCTTTTTAGTTTCTCGTAGTTACGTGTGTGTTTCCGTAGGTAGTTAGGGTGGTTTCTGTTATATTTCGTTCATTCCTTTGGCACCGTCTGTAGTTCTCTCCCCTCTCCGCGTTCAGGTGTAAATATTTCTGTATATATATATATATTCTTGTAAATATTCTTTTGGCATTTGTAAATATCTTTAATACATTGCACTTTTTTTGTTGTACATTGCTCCCGTGTCCGTGTGTTTTTTCCCCTCGCACCGTCCCAATCCGACACTGGTGGTGGGTTTCCTTTATGCTACGTCCCTGCTCATACCCCTAGACCCAACTCACCATCTGGGACGTAACAATAATAAAGTCATAATTCCGTGTGTATTTAAGTGACTTTATATGTATTCCTTTTATGCACACCCACGTTGGTATCATAGTTCTAAGTTTTTTGTTTGTTTGTTTGTTTTTATTACAGACAAAGAGGTATCACACCATGGTTAAAAAATTTGAAATGATAAAATTCAGTTTTAAAAGAGAGAAAAAACAGCGATGTTGTACTGACCAGACTGCAGTGTCCTATTTCCTGCCTGAGTCTCCACTCCTCCTCCTGTCTGGTTCTGATCTTGGTTTGACATCTGACTGCTGCTGTTTTTAGAGAGACAAAGATCACTAACATGCACAGCAGTTAATTACAGGTGTATAGTGTAAGGAAAGTTCATGCAGAATTGTATACTTACAAACATCTATGGTTGAAGCAGGAACCTTGAATGAAATGTGAAAAAAAATGTGAAGTATTATATACAGTAAAAGCAATTATTGACTTGTTATTATTATTCAACATCTCCTCACATGAAAACAGTGGGTAAGCCTGTAGAAAAAACACATTGAAATGACCTGATTTTAAAGCACTAAGGCATGAGAAAATAGTTTTACAGTTGTATGTAGAAAGTGCAGATACCTTCTCTTTTTTTGGAGCAGTAAAACAGGATCATTAGAATGATGATCACAAAGACAACACCCAGTCCCACCACCACTCCTACTGTTACAGCAGAGGATCCACCACCTGACACTGAATCTATTCACACACACACACATACACACATGCACACATGCACACATGCACACATGCACAAACACACACATACACATAAGTAGTATACTCAAACTACTGCAGTATCACATTGGAGTTAGGAGCAGAATAAAAAATATTACGATCTCACCTCTGACAGTGATCCAGCTCTTTGGTGACTCTCCTCTCTCTGGGTGTTTACACCAATAGAGACCCTCATCTGACTTTGAGACAGTAGGGATGGTCATCTCTCCTGTAGTCTGATTCTGGAGGACTGATCCATCTTTATAGAAATCAGCTCTGAGGTCTGAGGGGTCATATCGATATCTACAGTGCAGAGTCAAAGTGTCTCCCTCAGTTACAGGATGGACAGGACTCTCCAGGATCACATCACCATCTACAGAACAGAGAAAACATTAATGCTTTAATATGGATACTTCTTAACACTGTGAAAAATGATATAATCTCTGGGGTAATACTTATATAAGGTCTGACTTTTAAACCTTAAATGATGTTCTGTGTGTTTGGAAAAGAGTTAAAAATTTGATGCTTCAACATTATGTATTAATTTACTTCACCATGTATCATCACTAATTTTCACAGATATGATTTAAATGTGACCGTTGAGACTGACATGTCACTGTAATGTTGAGAGGATTACTGTTCCCTCCAGAGTCAGACTGACACCAGTACACTCCACTGTCTGATGACTGGAGGGAGCTGATGCTACATGTAGATCCTGTTACTGATCCCCAGTCTGATGAACAG
This sequence comes from Chanos chanos, assembly GCF_902362185.1. Classification (NCBI taxonomy): domain Eukaryota; kingdom Metazoa; phylum Chordata; class Actinopteri; order Gonorynchiformes; family Chanidae; genus Chanos; species Chanos chanos. Next base: position 42,550,769 of record NC_044501.1, on the reverse strand, counting down.
CTTGACACCTCTCCATTATCTGTGTATCGTCTCACTGTCCATCCAGTAGAGTTACTCTGTACCTCACAGCTCAGTGAGAGAGAATCAGATGTAAAGTGTTGAGTTTTGTTGGAACTGATGATCAGAGAGGCTGGAGGAGACAGACCTGAGACACAGAGAGATGGGACTATAAAGGAAAGACCTGATTCAGAAACTGAAACAAAAATAAATACATTTAAATGAAAAAAATATTGTGAATCAAACATTTGATTAAAAATACATAACAATAGCAAAAAAACAAACAAACAAACAAACAAACAAACAAAAAAACAACTCAGAGGTAGTCTCAGGATCGACAACAAAAAAGAGAAATCAGTCAATCAATACATCAATTAATCAATCGGCAGGTCTATTAACTCACCAGTGACCCACAGTGGCTGTGTTGTGCTGTACTCTGAGTAATAGACTGGGTTTCCTCTCTGTGCTCTGCACACATAAACTCCTGTGTGTTTAAGAGCAGCAGGGCTGAGAGTGTAGGAGCCTCCAGCTCCTCTGCTGCTATCTGAGAGGAGTTCTACAGAGTTAGAATGAACCCTGGGTAGCCCATCTGTGTAGGGAATGACTCTGTACCAGAGGAATGTCCAGCCTGTAGAGGAGTCTTTAACCTCACAGCTCAAAGTCACTGAGTCTCCTTCGGTCAGGCACATCTTTGGAGAAACACTCAGAACTGACTGGGCTTTGTCTTTTAGAATAGAGAAAAAATTATAACTTTTCCTATAATAAGTAAATGAATTGTGTTCAATAATCAACGCAAGCGTCATTTTTTTCTCCTTTGGACGTAAATGATAACAATGCTTCTGAGTCTCCTGTGAACTCACCTGATGACACAGTCAGTGTTACAGCATCACTCATCTCTGAGTTCTGTGAGTCTCTTCTGTGTTTTCCTCTACAGGTGTATTCACCACTGTGGGACTCAGAAACAGGACTGATTCTGTATTCCTGATCTTTACCGACAGGACTGAGTGAAGAACTCTTCTTATACCAGCTGTATTCCCAGTCACTGTCTCTCTCTCCCTGTATTTGACATCTGAGAGTGACAGTTTCTCCTCTGAATGTCTGTTTATCAGGCTGTAGGATCACAACAGCTTTTGGACTCCCTGTAGAATAAAATACATACCACACAAATGTATAACACACAAATATAAAACAAATACAGAACAGAGATTGACACATCTAAACTCTACAGAGAAAATACACCAAAATACATCATAATTATGTCCACATAACCGAGTGGAAAACTTTTATAAAAGTATATTCCAAACTCCATCAGAGTCATGTCCACGTAAATGTATATAAATATTCACCTGTAACATTTACCCAGACTGCATCACTGTATTGTGTGTAGTAGACTGGGTTTCCTCTTCCAGCTCTGCACCAGTACTGTCCTCCATCCGAGTCTGTAACAGAACTGATTGTGTTGGAGTCCTTATCAGTGTGTGTCAGTGCTGAAGAGTCCTGAGTGTGTCTGTACCAGTAAAACACCCATCCTGTGGACTGGTCCAGTTTACAGCTCAGAGTAACTGTGTTTCCTCTCAGTACTGCTCCTTTAAGACTGGAGGTGAGTTGAGGTTTTGGTTTTGATCCTGTAGGAGAATAATGAATAGTTTAGACTCTACACTGTCAGAAATATTATATTGTCCTTTAAGTCAGTATCACATTAATCACTCACCTCTCACAGTCAGAGAAACAGAGTTGCTTCTTTGTGAGGATGAGGGTCTGTAATCACTCTCTCCCTGACACCAGTACTGATCCTGGTCAGTTACAGCAGCTGCTCTGATGGTCAATGTGTCTCCAGTTATAGTGTAACCATTAGACTGAGACACTGCAGTCTGAGTGCTGCCTTTATACCACTTATATCTCCAGTTCCTCCCAGACTCTATCACACACTTCAGACTGACTGTCTCTCCACTGTACACAAGACTCTCTGGTTGCACAGTGAGTGTAGCTGTGGGTAAGTCTGTAGACATGAAGACAGTGTTACTAGTACTTTAAATTCAGCATTTATTTTAGTCAGGGACACTCGGTGTGACCTGAAGAGAACATGAAGAACTGTTGAAAAGGTTTCTGAAATACAGTATCGTACAAGATGAAACCAACGTTAATTCTAAAGTGACAGTTGTGGGGTTTTTTTTGTTTTTGTTTTTTTTTTTTTTTTTTGTTTTTTTTTTTTTTGTAATTAGTCAGTCATTCTTACTGATAGACACAAAACAAATCAAAACAATTCAGAAATGACCAAAAAGAGCATCAGGGTGATTGAAACAGTTGTCTCTACATTTGTGCTCTTGTTTTTAGAGTATGAGTATTAAAATACCTAAATGGAAAAACAAAAGCTCTACTTTTTACCAAGATATTTTCATTATAAACATCACAACAGTGATATACAAGTGCTTGAAATTGTAGTGTAGTTTGTTGAGGCAGGTGAACAGTGTAATATTAAGGGTTATGCAGAGATTTGTAATGTCATTTTATGGAGAAATATTCTTTTCTTGAAGATGTTTTTGATGTCTGCTGTCATTTTAACTTACTGACCTCTAACAGTGAGAGTGACAGGACTGCTTAGCTGTGAGGATGTGGGTCTGGAATCTCTCTCTCCCTCACACCAGTACTGATCCTGGTCAGTTACAGCAGCTCCTCTGATGGTCAATGTGTCTCCATTTACAGTGTGATGTCCAGATGTATACAATCTAATGTGAGAACTGCCTTTATACCACTTATATCTCCATCCACTTTCAGTCTTTATCTCACACGTCAGACGGACTGTCTCTCCAGTGTACACAGTGGTCTCTGGTTCTACTGTCAGTGAAGTTGTTGGCAATTCTGTGCAAATGAGGGAAAAGGAAAGAGGAATATTAAACATAGAACATGATTCCAACAAGTCTTCAGAAATGTGTCTGAGATTCAAACTATTCCTACAGATATTATTAAATGTTTTATATGAAATGCTGCACATTCATTTTAAATTCAGAGAAGCTCTTAAGAGTGCTTCAGAGGTATCATACAATTTAAAGGTTACTCAGAATAAGACTAGAATTACCTGGAAAATATTTTAGCAAATCATTGAATAAGACAGTTTACCTCGAACAGTGAGAGCAATAGAGTTGCTTCTTTGTGAGGATGTGGGTCTGTAATAACTCTCCCCCTGACACCAGTACTGATTCTGGTCAGTTACAGCAGCTGCTCTGATGGTCAGTGTGTCTCCAGTTATAGTGGAACCATTAGACTGAGACACTGCAGTATGAGTGCTGCCTTTATACCACTTATATCTCCAGGTCCTCCCAGACTCTATCACACACTTCAGACTGACTGTCTCTCCACTGTACACAAGACTCTCTGGTTGCACAGTGAGTGTAGCTGTGGGTAAGTCTGTAGACATGAAGAAAGTGTTTATAACAAATTAAATTCAGCACTTATGTTCACTGACACTCTTTGTGACCTGAAGAGAAGGTTAAGACCTCTTAAGCCAGTGTTTGAAATACAGCCTTCCACAATATGATAAACATTAAATATAATCTGACAGTTATGTTTTGATATGATTACTCAGGAAATCTTATTCAGAACATTAGGACATAACAAGATTCACCTGTCAGAGCCTTAGAGTGAGAGAAAGACTGTCTCTCTACATTTTTGTTTGTTTTTAAATGCTAAAATTACATTAAATGTTAAATTATATTAATAGATAAACAAAAGTGTAGATTTGATAGAAAGGCTTTTGCATAACAAAAACAATGACAGTGAAATGCAAGTGCATGAAACTGCAGGAGTGTTAACAGTGACAGATAACACTGCAACATTATGGGTTATGCAGATATTAGTAATGTCATTGTATGTAAAACCATTGATTTTTTTATTTATTTATTTATTTATTTATTTATTTATTTATTTATTTATTTATTTATTTATTTATTTCTTAAATACATATGTGTTTCATGCCTATTGTCATTCTAACTTACTGACCTCTAACAGTGAGAGTGACAGGACTGCTTAGCTGTGAGGATGTGGGTCTGTTGTCTCTCTCTCCCTCACACCTGTACTGATCCTCATCAGATTCAACAGCTCCTCTGATGGTCAGTGTGTCTCCATTTACAGTGTGATGTACAGATGTAGACAATCTAATGTGAGAACTGCCTTTATACCACTTATATCTCCATCCACTTTCAGTCTTTATCTCACACTTCAGAGTGACTGTCTCTCCAGTGTACATAGTGGTCTCTGGTTGCACAGTGAGTGTAGCTGTGGGTAAGTCTGTAGACATGAAGACCGTGTTATTAATACTTTAAATTCAGTATTTATTTTAGTCAGGGACACTCGGTGTGAGCTGAAGAGAAGGTGAAGAACTGTTGAACAGGTTTCTGAATAACAGCATCATACGAGATTAAACCAACGTTAATGCTAAAGTGACAGCTGAGGGTTTTTGGGTTTTTTTTGGTTGTTTGTTTGTTTGTTTGTTTTTTTATAAATAGTCAGTCATTCTTACTGATAGACACACAACAAAACGATTCAGAAATGACCAAAAAAGAGCATCAGGGTGATTGAAACAGTGTCTCTGCATTTGTGCTCTTATTTTTATAGTATGAGTATTAAAATACCTAAATGGAAAAAACAAAAGTCTACTTTTTACCAAGATATTTTCATTATAAACATCAAAACAGTGATATACAAGTGCTTGAAATTGTAATGTAGTTTGTTGAGGCAGGTGAACAATGTAATATTAAGGGTCATGCAGAGATCATTTTATGAAGAAATATTCTTTTCTTAAAGATTTTTGTAATGTCTCCTGTCATTCTAACTAACTGACCTCTAACAGTGAGAGTGACAGGACTGCTTAGCTGTGAGGATGTGGGTCTGTTATCTCTCTCTCCCTCACACCAGTACTGATCCTCATCAGATTTAACAGCTCCTCTCATGGTCAGTGTGTCTCCATTTACGGTGTGATGTCCAGTTGTAGAAAATCTAATGTGAGAACTGCCTTTATACCAATTATATCTCCATCCACTTTCAGTCTTTATCTCACACTTCAGAGTGACTGTCTCTCCAATGTACACAGTCGTGTCTGGTTTTACTGTCAGTTTAGCTGTTGGAAAGTCTGTGTAGATGAGGGAAAAGAAAAGAGGAATATTAAACATAGAACATTTACAAATCACTCAGTATTATCACTGACAGAAACAATGTAACTGCTGTAACATAAACAATGTTAAAAATGGCCTCTATTTCTCTTTACTGTACAGTGAACAGAGAGACACTTTGCAACTTTTTGAAATCACTATTTGTGCCTATCTTGTCTCAAAGATTTGTTTTCTTGTTGTGGATTCCAACAAGTCTTCAGAAATGTGTCTGAAATCCAAATTATTCCTACAAATATTATTAAATGTTTTATATGAAATGCTGCACATTCATTTTAAATTCAGAGAAGCTCTTAAGAGTGCTTCAGAGGTATCATACCATTTAAAGGTTACTCAGAATAAAACTAGAATTATCTGGAAAATATTTTTTCAAGGCATTGGATAAGACAGTTTACCTCTCACAGTGAGAGTAATAGAGTTGCTTCTTTGTGAGGATGAGGGTCTGTAATCACTCTCTCCCTGACACCAGTACTGATCCTGGTCAGTTACAGCAGCTGCTCTGATGGTGAATGTGTCTCCAGGTATAGGGGAACCATTAGACTGAGACACTGCAGTCAGAGTGCTGCCTTTATACCACTTATATGTCCAGTTCCACCCAGACTCTATCACACACTTCAGAGTGACTGTCTCTCCACTGTACACAGGACTCTCTGGTTGCACAGTGAGTGTAGCTGTGGGTAAGTCTGTAGACATGAAGACAGTGTTACTAGTACTTTAAATTCAGCATTTATTTTAGTCAGGGACACTCGGTGTGACCTGAAGAGAACATGAAGAACTGTTGAACATGTTTCTGAAACACAATATCATGCAAGATGAAACCAACATTAATTCTAAAGTGACAGCTGTGTTCTTTTTTTTTTTTTTTTTGTAATTAGTCAGTCATTCTTACTGATAGACACAAAACAAAACAAAACAATTCAGAAATGACCAAAAAGAGCATCAGGGTGATTGAAACAGTTGTCTCTACATTTGTGCTCTTGTTTTTAGAGTATGAGTATTAGAATACCTAAATGGAAAAACAAAGCTCTACTTTTTACCAAGAAATTTTCATTATAAACATCACAACAGTTAGATACAAGTGCTTGAAATTGTAGTGTAGTTTGTTGAGGCAGGTGAACAGTGTAGTTTTAAGGGTTATGCAGAGATTTTTAAAGTCATTTTATGGAGAAAAATTCTTTTCTTGAAGATGTTTTTGATGTCTGCTGTCATTCTAACTTACTGACCTCTAACAGTGAGAGTGACAGGACTGCTTAACTGTGAGGATGTGGGTCTGTAATCTCTCTCTCCCTCACACCAGTACTGATCCTGGTCAGTTACAGCAGCTCCTCTGATGGTCAATGTGTCTCCATTTACAGTGTGATGTCCAGATGTATACAATCTAATGTGAGAACTGCCTTTATACCACTTATATCTCCATCCACTTTCAGTCTTTATCTCACACTTCAGAGTGACTGTCTCTCCAGTGAACACAGTGGTCTCTGGTTCTACTGTCAGTGTAGCTGTTGGTGAGTCTGTGCAGATGAGGGAAAAGAAAAGAGGAATATTAAACATAGAACATTTACAAATCATTCAGTATTATCACTGACAGAAACAATGTAACTGCTGTAACATAAACAATGTTAAAAATGGCCTCTTTTTATTTTCTCTGTACAGTGAACAGAGAGACACTTTTTTTCAATGATCATTTGACACTATCATGTCTCACAGCTTTGTTTTCTTGTTGTGGATTCCAACAAGTCTTCAGAAATGTGTCTGAGATCCTAATTATTCCCTCAAATATCATTAAATGTTTTATATGAAATGCTGCACATTCATTTTAAATTCAGAGAAGCTCTTAAGAGTGCTTCAGAGGTATCATACCATTTAAAGGTTACTCAGAATAAAACTAGAATTATCTGGAAAATATTTTTTTCAAGGCATTGGATAAGACCGTTTACCTCTAACAGTGAGAGTGACAAGACTGCTTGGATGTGAGGATGTGGGTCTGTAATCTCTCTCTCCCTCACACCAGTACTGATCCTGGTCAGTTACAGCAGCTGCTCTGATGGTCAATGTGTCTCCAGTTATAGTGTAACCATTAGACTGAGACACTGCAGTCTGAGTGCTGCCTTTATACCACTTATATCTCCAGTTCCTCCCAGACTCTATCACACACTTCAGACTGACTGTCTCTCCAGTGTACACAGTGGTCACTGGTGTAACAGTGAGTGTAGTTGTAGGTAAATCTGTACAAATGAAGAGAAGAGGAAAACTCTTCTCAGACTGTTCATACATATTCACTGTGAACATTTATAATGACAATATAACTGTAATGTAGCATGTCTGGGAAATGGCAAGAGCAGCTTTTCAGATAGGTATTGCGGGTTTTTTGAATTCATTAATTAATTTTTTTTTTTTTTTTTTTTAAACTGCAGGCAGGTACACACTGAAAAGAGCCCATAGTATATCGTATTACACACTGAATCAAACTCAAAATGACATAAAGCTTTTCCAGATGTCCCTCTAACATGATCATTCAGATGTGGGATTACTTATTTATTGCTTCTTGTTGTTTGTTATTTGTTACTGTTTATATTCTAGAGCATATATGGTATGTGTATGTTTATGAAACGAGTGTATGGAACTGCAGTGGTATTAAGGGTGGCAGACAACCAGTTTAATGTTATGGTTTGGGCAAAGTTGTCACTCCCTCTTCCTTTCTGTTCCTCTTTGTTTCATTTATATTGTTTGTTCCTCCCTCTAGTGGTCAGTGGAGGTATTGTTATGCCCTGTTCCTTTTCAAGATTCAAGAGTTTTATTGTCATGTGCACAGCAAAACAGGCAGTTACACTGTACAATGAAATTCTTACTTTGCTAATCCTCTGTTACCAGACGAGTATGAATAAAAGACAATATATAAATAAATATCTTTGTTCACTTTTGGTCAGTTTTGGTTTGTTCCTAGCTGCTTGGTTTGGTCTTGTTAGTTTAATCACTGAGTTAATTCTGCCTCATTTAGACTTGTATTTACACTCATTGGTTTTCCCTGTTTCTTTGACTTGCATTGTTTGGTGTTTAACCCCATGTAATGGTGGTTTTTGGTTTCCCTGCTTTTGAAGATGGCTCTGTGTAAGTTTTGTTACTCTTTATTATGACAAGTGGAGATAAAGCAACAAGTGACCTACATCTGCATCCTGCCTCTTTATCACAATGTAACAAGAGTTTAGAAATGTTGTTGTATGGAGAATATTTCTGCTCTCTTTTAAATGTTTTTGATGTCTTCTGGCATTCTGACTTACTCACCTCTAACAGTGAGAGTGACCGGACTGCTTAGCTGTGAGGATGTGGGTCTGTAATAACTCTCTCCCTCACACCAGTACTGATCATCAGATTCAACAACTCCACTTATGGTCATTGTGTCTCTACTTACAGTGTGATGTGAAAATGTAAACAATCTAATGTGAGAACTGCCTTTATACCACTTATATCTCCATCCACTTTCAGTCTTTATCTCACACTTCAGACTGACTGTCTCTCCACTGAACACAGGACTCTCTGGTTTTACTATCAAGGGAAATGCTGGAAAAATATTTCATACACAGCAAATAAAACTCATTTACTACTATCACTCAAACACTGAGTATTTGTCTGTAAAATGTGAACCATAAAATCCTGTTTTATTTCTATGGTGCAAGTCAGTAAGTTTTAATGGAGACATTTAGTATTTCCCAGTTTTGCTCAAATTCATGTAGATGAAGTTTCATGCTGGGATTGATATTTGAATGGTCTCATAACTTTTAATATTAAAATAGAGAAACTCAGGGTCTTTGCTGAATGAGACTGTGTTGGGTTTACCACTTACTGACTTGAAATGTATTTTTACTATTTGTCGGTACTAAATATTTGTTGATTGGCATTACTTAAAACTATTTTGTTATGACTGTTTTTCAACATCTTCAATTTCCTTTCATGATTTATCCCCCACAAATGACTCTCAAATATACGACTTATAAACAGTTGAGAAGAGGTCTTGGGTCTCTGTAATAAAGAATACACAGCTTGCACTGTGAAATCATTCACCTGTTACATTAGTTTGTTTTGATCACTTAAGAGCCTGTCTAAATAATTTCATAAACTATTAATGTATGTCATGACTTTATTCTGGTACAACAGTAAATGAAGTATCAGATGTATGAGAGATGATCACTCACCTGTCACAGTGAGAGTCACGCCATCACTCCAGGCAGTGTAGACATTGTTATATAGACATGCTGCACATGTATAAGTGCCACTGTGAGATGTTTTTACTGGACTGATTATATATTCATGATTTGCATTTTCGTAATCTGAATTTACATCAAAATCTTTATGCCAGGTATATGTCGAGACACCGTACGTTCCTCCAGGAATTTCACATCTGAAGGTCACTGTCTCTCCACTGAATATCTGAGTACTTTGAGGATCCAGAATCAGTGAAGGTTTGAGCTTTTCTATAGAAATCAGATAAAATAAAATGTAATTTAAAAACTGTATGAACAGAATGACGCTTCACTTACATGGACACCATGAGGAGACAGATAAAAGCATGTCTTAGTAGGAAAAATACAGCTTGCATTACATGTTTACTAAACAATGGTATTGTGTATGTTTGATTATGATGATTATGAAAAGTTTTTTATTACCTTGAGTTTGTCCAGAGTAGAAGAGTGAACTCAGCACTAAAACACAGACAGAGAAACTTAGAACACATCAGATACATTTGACCTTTAACTACACTGTCTTATCTCTGCATGATACTGATTAGATTCATTATTGCTAACCTGTCTTATCTCTATATGATATTGATTAGATTCATTATAACTACACTGTCTTATCTCTATACGATACTGATTGAATTCATGCATTTTATTTCTTCCTCTGATCATGATAATGCTTCATCCCAATAGAAAACCTTGTGTTAATATGATGTGAAAGTATTCAACACAAACCTCTAACCTTCAAACTCTCATTAACAAGCTGCTCTGACAATTCTGCTCAACTCTCTTATTAACAATATTTAATGGACTTGATCATGGAACAAAACAACATCATTAGAACAAAACATCTATGAATTTTTTTGGAATAAATTTATAGTTCACAACTCCGTGTCTTTTAGTGTGAATATTGGCTTTCATCAATACAAATTTTGAATGTGCTATTCATTCAACTATTGCTTTATATCTAATCCTCAGTGCACTTTTCTGCATGAAATTCTATAAATATTTAACCCTTCACTCAACAGACCTGTTGACTAATAGAAAATCTTAGAATATTTATGGACCCTGTTTATGGAAATACATGCAGTATGGACTACAACAACTAGTGCCTTTCCACGTGTCAGACTTTATTAAACACATTTCTCTCATAATTAATATAGCTAAAATGGATAACATCATTATTTCATTAGATCAAGGATTTTATCTGTAGTTAGCAGAGACTAGCACTGATTATCACTTTAAAGTGAGGTTCATTCTATAAACACAGCATTATGTACAGATAAACATTTTGATAAGAACCATCTAAATCTAAAAGGGATATTTTGGAAACAAAGTATACAACAGCTGCATAAGAATTACCTGAATGAACAGTAAATAGAGTAGAACATTCACAGTGTGAAAGTTCAGCTGCAGACATCATACACTCTGTCATCAACCACTGACCCATCAACACACACACACACACACACACACACACACACACACACACACGCATGTTCGCACACACACACACACACACACGCGCGCGCACACACACACACACACACACACACATATTAACTCAGCTAGAGGGAGAGGCTAAGGACATGTTGAGACATCTGTTCTAATGTGAATGGATGAGGAGGCATGCGAGAGAAAAATGTATGAAGAGAGAGAGAGAGAGAGAGAGAGAGAGAGAGAGAGAGAGAGAAAGGGAGAGAGAGAGAGAGAGAGAGAGAGAGAGAGAGAGAGAGAGAGAGAGAGAGAGAGAGAGAGAGAGAGAGGGAGATGTAAGAGGAAGGCTGTGTTGTGGTTGAGATATCTCATAATAAAGAAGAATGTGTTAAAACATTGATTGACCAAACTGAGCAGCTTTTGTCTCCTCTGACAATAACTGTATCTTGCATATGACTGATGGTTCTAAATTGTTCAGTATATCAGACTTGAACCTGATGACATAGGTTTGTGTGAGTGTGAAAATGTAGTTGAGGAGTGTATATGGTCATTAAGCAGCTCCTCCTACACTCACTGGTCTGAAGAACTGGAAGAGAAGTCAAACCACAAACTCTTATCTCTGCTATGCTGCCAGACATTAAACATCATGGGTGAGGTTATTAGAGTTTCAGTTTTAGCGTGTTTGTCAGATAGCTGTCTGGTTTCTTTCATACAGGTGTGAGTGTGGGTGTGTGTGTGTGTGTGTGTGTGTGTGTGTGTGTATGTGTGTCTGTGCATTTGTGACCATACGTTTTTGAATATGTTAATGTGTTCCTCACTAAGAAGAATCATCACTAATAACACATTTGGTCCTGTTATGGGAGAACATTCCTGACAGGGCACTTTATATATCGCTAATATACAATCTTTCGTTTTGTATATTCGCTTTTCAGTACTTACTAATAATAGTTATGTGTCTGCCTATAGGTAGGTAAACCCATGGATGTAGCTTTGACTTCTACACACACAGTCCCATGTGTACTTAAGTTGTACACTGATTGGTGAAAACAAACAGTGACTGATTTTGTATGTAACAGAGGACTCATACATAATTCTACATCTTTCTAGATTGGTACAGGGGTCATGCAAACATAGAGAATTAAGACAGTACAGGGTATTAGACACATCAAACTAGGAGAAAACAGAGTAAAATCCTAAAGCAGAGGGTCAAGATACCATACTGATTATAATACTGAATATGATTTGTTTAGTGTCTTTAACAGTGCAGAAATGAGAACATGTCTCTAATAAACCGTCTACCACCACCACACATTGAATATCTCAGTGTGAACAGGGAGAAAAGGAGTGTCTGACATGTTTTGATCAGGTCTGGGTCAGAGGAACCAAAGTAAATCATGGTATTGTTTACTCACAGTGGAGACTGTTCACTTAAGAAAATTAATGTTCTTACTAATTACATACATTTATCACTAAAACATATAGAAAACAACAGTAACTCACCACATCACTAAAACATATAGAAAACAACAGTAACTCACCACATCACTAAAACATATAGAAAACAACATTAACTCACCACATCACTAAAACATATAGAAAACAACATTAACTCACCACATCACTAAAACATATAGAAAACAACATTAACTCACTACATCACTAAAACATATAGAAACAACATTAACTCACTATATCACTAAAACATACAGAAAACAACAGTAACTCACCACATCACTAAGTCTAATTTAGAATGTGAAAAGTTAACAATGTATCGTAAAGTGATTATAACAGTTTGAAAATGTTATAAGTATTCAGGTGAAAGATTGCATCCTCTCACCTGAATATAGAATTTTTTTCACTTTTACACAATGACATAATAATATAATTGGAAGAATAAGGAAAGGAGATCGACAGATTACTTACAGAGCAGCACATGTAGTGGACTGAGCTCCATGCTGTATGAATGAGAGACTGTGTGGACAACAATGTGTGTTATAAACACTTCCTGTATTCACACTGAGATCACGCCTCTGCACACACACACACACACAGAGAGAGAGAGAGAGAGAGAGAGAGAGAAATATGATTTCACAGATGTTTATGAGATTGATTAGACTGAGTTTATTAAAGGAATTTTAATATAGACTAACCAACTAATATATAGACTAAAAGATTGATTATTAGCAATTAGAGAATCATAGTGAGACAGAATGGCCTTCAATCGTTTTATAATCACAGTTCTCTCACTTACTTATCTGAAAAAGAACTTCAGACACATAAATTGAGTTGTATTGTCCTCTGAACATTATTATAAGATAATTTTTCTGTCTTTCTCAGGCCCTGCTGAGGAGGTCAGTGAAGCAGCATACAGGGCCAGTTCTCACCCTTTCCCTGATAAAAACTGCATCACTGAAATAGAACAGAGGCCAAACCACAAAGTCACACCTTTACTCTGTTCTCACATATCATAAATATAGGTTCTGTGGTTGGGACTTTTAGAGCCGTTACGTGTGTGTGAGCATGCGTGTGCATATGTGTGTGTGCGTGGGCGCATGCATGTGTGTGTGCGCGCGCGCATGCATGTGTGTCTGTGTGTGTGTGTGTGTGTGTGTGTGCCCACAGGTTCCACCCCTCCCCCTTCCTCTTGTTGAAATGTCCTCTCTGTGCAAAAGTGGTGGAAAATTTCACTGTCTCTTTCAGTGACTCTGTTAATAAAGAGTCTCACCACCAAGTTTGACTAAAAATGTGTTGTCTATAGCTCTTTTACTTCATCATTACTCATATGGTCAACTTGAGATTGACATTTATCAGTGTAAATTTTAATCTAATTTGAAATGTTGCTGTTGAGATGACAGAAAAGTCTCTGGTGTATGGAGAGACTCTGTGTGAAGACTTTGTCCAGGTGACCTGGTAGATCCAGATTCAACACAAAACAGGAGAAGACTCCTACACCCACATCAGCCATCATCACATTCATCACCTGATGGTGTACAAGACTGTAGGTGGGTTTAGGAGAGTTAAAGCAAGAGATCTCTCTCTCTCTCAGTTAGAGCTTCAGTAATCACAATAAAAACAGTCTATGCAGAGTGGTCACTCTGACAGTTGGTTTGCTTGAAATTGATGACGGTCAGTTTCTGTTAAATTCAGCAGGGCAATTTATGTACGTTGGCGTGTGATCTGTTTTATTTATAAGTTACTGACATAACATTGTAAAAAAAGAATTTGCTGTGTACTAAATCTGTTATTTTCAGCATGTTGTTCTACCCAGGAAAGACTCCTCTTCTTATTTCCACCTCAGTCTATCACACCTCTCAGAAATGACCAGATTATCCCCCCCCTTGTGGCCATGGAGAGAATTACACTCTATGTTCCCACAAATCATGGACTTTTATCTCTTTGTTACTGCAGCGTCTACACTACCTTTCTGAGACTGAGCTGTGAAACAGCCAAGGAAAAGAAAATCAGGTTGATTCAATTACTCATTAAAAGTAATTTCTTTTATTTTGAGGGGATTTCTCACATCAAAACCCCTCTGTTGTCTGACCACACATACAACAGACACTAGTAACAGTAACAGACATGGAGACAATGTCATTAGAGAACTGAGAGGACAAAGCTCTCTCTGGGAAGAGTGACTGGGTTTATTGTTTTGTAGTCATTGCAGAAGGCCATTTACATGTGCTTAATGTAAAAAAAAAAAAAAAAAGTTTTTTTTTTTTTTTTTTTTTAACTGTGGTGGATAAGGCCTAAGCAAAGTGTGATTTACTATTATTATTATTATTATTATTATTATTATTATTATTATTATTATTATTATTATTTGCTCTAGAGCAACAGTCTTGAGTTTTTCATATTGTATATGTGTACATAAAACTTGCACCTGGTTTAGTTCACAAAGTGATCTATAAATGACTTATGAGTAATGTGAGAAAGTGGAGGTAATTACATGTTCAGAGAGGTCACAAAGAAGACCTTGGAACAAAGTTTCACTTAGTAACATGTTTCAGCACCATGGATAGCGTCCAAAATTACTTCCCTAAGGTTTACTGTTAGGAATGACCACATTCAACATTCCTGAAATACAACAGGAGAGAGACAAAGATGTATTCAAAATCCAACAGTTTACTAAACAAGAGGGAATGACTGAATTTATCAATTTATCATTTCTGATAAAACTTAATGCTTGCGATTGATGTTTTCATTCATGTTAAACTAATGTGATCTTAAAATGGACAATTTCAAGATCCTCCCAAAATCTCACACCATACACACTGCAGCAGGACTTCACGTTTCACACATTATCTCCACATTCTCCTCAGAATCAAGTTTAAAAAGAACATATTTTCCCATTTTCTCATTTTACAGTTTCTTTGACTTGAGTTGGTCCTGGGACTTGTCATCCTGTCTTCATGATTCAATAATGTGCATATACAAAAATCTAACTGAAGATGATGATTGGCTTCCGTTACCTTATTTGAGATGATGTCATTTTTGTGTAATGTGCTAACTGACACTGTTGGAGATGATGTCATTTTGTGTAATGTGCTAACTGACGCTATTGGAGATGATGTGTCTTTGTACAACCTTCTGCTTGATTCAGACTGAAGTTCAGCTGGGCTTCATATCCACTCAGTTTCCTAATCCAGCCGCATATGAGGCCCCTGTTATCAGATGTATGACACACACGATACACCACACAGACATTATGAGATGACAGCCATGTTATATTTTACTGCATCTATATGTCCTCAGCTGACCTCAATAAAATAGTGAGAGACATTGTGTTTATTGTTTTGGTACAGAGACACTTGTTTCTTTACTCAAACTAAAGGCACTGAGTGTTTTGTGGAAGAGAGTTTGAGTCTTTTATTTGCATCAAGGTCAAATGGATATGCAGTAAGGGAACTACAGTATATACATGTCATAATCATTGGGAGAATCATCTGTGAGGCTGTGGTAAGAGGATCCAGCCTCAGTGCTGGAAAATAGAAGAGACAGAGACATGGTTGAGGGTTCAGTATCTTATATTAACCCATCTCTCAGAGGAGCAACAAACTCTTTTGTTGAACATATAATGTAGGCTGGATCTGAAAGCCATGGAGTGGAGAAAGCTAATTCTACTGTCAGGCCTACAATAGGCCTTTGAGTTACAGACTAACTCAGTCACTGCTAGTTAACTTTTCAGAGGAGCTTGCTTCATTTGGAGATTCCTTGCAGGTGTGCAACCACATTCAAACACTAGAGGACAGCATTGTAACATAGCTTTTTCTTTTTTTTTCGTTTTTTTTTTTTTTTGTAAATGAGTTACTGTGTTACCGTTACTGTTTACATGTTACTGACAGTGATGGAAACAGTGCAGTTCTGAGTAATGTCTCTATCTGCTGGACAAAAGGTGAATTCCCTCAAATCTCCACACTGATTGCAAATGTAGATGTAGGTGATACTGGTTATACAGAGGTCATGTTGAAATTTTCCAATTGTGACTGAACATAAAAAAAAAAAGAAGAAAAGAAAAGAAAAACAAGCCTGAGACAAAAATAAGATAATTCAAAATTCTACTAAATAAAGAATACACAAATACACTAAAAAGATGATGAAGCGAATGCATGTTTCCTTATGTTTCCTTACAACTGTTAAATCTGTCATCATTGTTCTTACAGTTAATTTGGTTTTACAGTTTATAAGTTTGAGAAACAAAAGCTGTTGAAAAGATCATACGGGGCCAGAGTACAGATCAGATCAATGATGAAATGAGGAAGAGGAGGAGGAGACAAAGCTGAAAAACACCAGAGTATTTTATCATCTGAACAGATCATCACTGAAGTCACACTCATAACTGTAGAGTGGTTACATTTAGTTAAATAATAGGACATTCTTTAGAATAAAAACACCAGAGTATTTTATCATCTGAACAGATCATCATTGAAGTCACACTCATAACTGTAGAGTGGTTCCAATAACAATAATAGGACATTGTTTAGAATAAAAACTAATTCACCTCTTCATGGAATAGCTGCAATTTGCAAAAGAAAACAAAAAGTAAAACTTTGCACATTTAATGTAATAATGTAGATATAACAATATACTAAAGATGCATTTGTAAAACTGTCTGATCACAGATTATTTTTACTAGAACTATAATAAAAAGCTTTATAAAATTCTTTAAAAATATCACAGTGTATGCTTGGCCTGTCATCCAACTGATGACTCATCATGGTTACAGTGATGTTGTAATATCGGTTGACTGAATCCTCATGTGATTATCTGGCATTGGCACCTGTAAAAGATCAAAGCTTGTTAAATAACATAAAAGCACATATCACATATACAACAGATGCCATGAATCCATCTCTGAAATTCCATAAAGCAATTATGAAAAATATATCTAGACTTCATCTGATGATATTGTCTTTAGGATGATATGACATTACTTCAGAAAACACTATCTGCACTTTCTGGATAGTCTCAGTTGTGTGGGAATCCTACTCAAATTGCTCTCTCTCTCTCTCTCTCTCTCTCTCCCTCTCCCTCTGCCCATTATTTATTTATTTAAATAAATAAACAAATGAATAAATGAAATCAAAGTAACTACAGTAAAGTAAATTAGTATTAGCATTTAGAACCTACAGGATTCATACGCAAATTATCATTATCATACACACCGTGTTTGAGCTGGGAATACAAAGGCTCTGTCATGATACTGATATTGCTTAATATAGGGAAACACATTCACTTTAATTGCAGTTTCATATTTCTGCACATCAGTATCGAATTGTCCAGCTTAAAAATTTTATTTTACATTTTATCTAATAAAAATAGGAGTAATATTGAGTAAAAGGGCTGTAATCAGAGTTTCATAACAGGTCTAATAAAGTGAACAAACGCCATAATTTAACACAAAAATTTCATTTACTTCTAAAACATTAGTCTCACCTTTATTCTTCTTCTTGTTTTTCTTGTGTTTTATCACAATAGGAGCATAAGTCACATAAGTAACATCACTGGGTCCAACTACACAATCTATTGTTAAGCAGAAGAAATACAGTTCACATGAGAGAGATTATTCATCTCATATTCCCCATTATCTGGTCTAATAATGTTCCTATGTTTTAATGGCCTAAAACAAAGGTCAGTGTTCACATTATAAAATAAGTGCACTACCTACACACACTACATTAGATCCAGACTGATAGACTGTCTCTCTTACTGAAGGCTTTAAAACTCCAACATGTTCAGTCTCAGTTAAAATTCCATGAGTCCATGTGATGGGAAGTGTTATCAAAGTCAAGTCAAAGCAAATGTATTGTTATCCCATCCATATACAAGCATACAGTGGTTTCTCACTGACCACAGTGTAATATACAAGACAGGGACAGTGTATATAGGACGACACATAGAGCAAGTAACAAGACAGTGAAAGACTAAGTGACACATGATACTATAGAACTGGACATAACAAGTGGAGGATAATGTAACATAATAAGTAAAATATTATAGATTATAATACAACAAATACACAGTACAGTTGGAAATAAAAAAAGAAAAGAAAAAACATATAGTGTTGTTATACCTGTGGTTGTGTTTGACTTCAGCTGTGAGTAAACTGTGTCCTCCTCTGGTCTGTTGGTCTTTTCTGATACGGGTAAGAGTTTGAATTTATGAGATATGACTTCATGCATAATGAAATTCTTGATGACTGATACAATATGAATGGAATAACTATAGAGTTGTGTTGCTGTGTTTGTGAGATTGATTTACCTTTGTTCTTTATTTTCATGTTTTTCATCACAATCTGAGAGTAAGTCACATCACTTGATCCCTCTTCAGCATCACCTAACACACAAAACACAAAATGATAAATTGTTATCTTTCAGTTTATGGCTGACTTTTTTGTGACTTTTCCAGACGTATGGACATGTAAAAACTCTACCACTGTGACTGAGACATGGAGAAGTTCAATATGTAGAGATGTTTGTAAAGTTGCAGTTCTGTTCAGACCACACAGTAGAGACAAGTGTCCTGACTGAATACCCATTTCTCCTCTGGTTTGGTTCTGGTCCCGCTTTGAGGTCTGACTGTGGCGTCTCTGTCTATTGACTCTAGAGGATGACAGAGATCTGTTACATGAAATGACACCTTTATGTGCAACGCTGGTAAACTATGTGCAACAATGATAAACTGTATTAATGAAAATATAAAAACACTTACAGACATGCTTTATTAAAGCTGGAACCTGCAATAATTTAGAAAACACAACTGTCACTTTAAAATTACTTAGTACACAGCACATTAAGCTTATATGAGATTTGTAAAGTCATTATATCACTGTAATCTTCATTATTAGGTCTTTATAGTAACAGTCAGTATTCGATGCACTGAGTCTATGTTTTTACCTGAGCAATAAATCACAGTCATTATAATGATGGACATGAAGAACACGCCCAGTCCCACCACCACTCCTACTGTTACAGCAGATAATCCATCACCTGACACAGAATCTATTCACACACACACACACACACACACACACACACACATTCATTAGTTATGCACTGCAGTATCACACTGCAGTTACAAATATCTGATGTAAGGTGTGTGTGTGTGTGTGTGTGTGTGTGTGTGTGTGTGTCTCACCTCTGACAGTGATCCAGCTCTTTGGTGACTGTCCTCTCTCTAGGTGTTTACACCAATACAGACCCTCATCTGACTTTGAGACAGTAGGGATGGTCATCTCTCCTGTAGTCTGATTCTGGAGGACTAATCCATCTTTATAGAAATCAGCTCTGAGGTCTGAAGGGTCATATCGATATCTACAGCTCAGAGTCAAAGTATCTCCCTCAGTAACAGGATGAACAGGACTCTCCAGGATCACATCACCATCTACAGAACAGAGAAAACAATATATAGAGCATAATATATTTTGGAGAGTATATTTTGACTTATTCACGCATGTAAGAGTGCATCTCCTACAACAGATGCATGTAAATGTGATGTGACTTCATATTGAAACTTCACTCATATTCCATATAGAGGCTCCAAAATCAAAGTATTAAAAGGTTATTCTAAATTTAGAGATGATTCACGAGATTTTAAAACCATTATTTGTATTTGATAATTGGGAATTTAATGCAAATATCTGAAGACAGACTGGACCTTCACAAAGGACTTGGGAGAGAACTACTATACTCTACTGTTTGGGACAATTCTTGTTTCAGAGAAAAAAAAATATATCCTTCCCTTGTATGGTGTTCGGGTCTGTGGGACCCATTTTCAATGTTTACTAAAAGAAAAATGGTGCAATGAATTATTTTTTTCAACCTGAGACTCATTAACCTGAGGGTAATAAAAGTGTGGGACTTGTGAGTGAAAAAAAGTAAAGAGGTGATTGTACAAGAGAGAGAAGCTTTGGAAGATGAAGATGAAGAGTTTTCAGAATATGAGGATCACGTTTCTGTCACATTTCTGTCAATTCAGAAGAGGATGACACTGAGCCTCAGGCAGCCCCAGGACCAGCAAGATCACAATTTATCACAAAACATGAATAACACTAATATTGATAAATGACATCTAGCAGATTTAAACGGAAAATATTAACCATATATGCTGTCAATATTGGTTATAATTGAGATCAAGTCAACATCTGTTATTTTTACATACACTTTGTGGCTGGACTGTCTTAAAAACCCAATAATGTTGTGGGTCCACCAGATCCACTAACACTGAGTGTGTAAGAAATATATGAACACCGTATAAGGGTTAATGATTTTTATTAATTAAAGTGATACACATTTTGAAGGCTTACCAGTCACTGTCATGTTGAGAGGATTACTGTTCCCTCCAGAGTCAGACTGACACCAGTACACTCCACTGTCTGATGACTGGAGGGAGCTGATGCTACATGTAGATCCTGTTACTGATCCCCAGTCTGATGAACAGTCTGACACCTCTCCATTATCTGTGTATCGTCTCACTGTCCATCCAGTAGAGTCACTCTGTACCTCACAGCTCAGTGAGAGAGAATCAGATGTAAAGTGTTGAGCTCTGTTGGGACTGACAATCAGAGAGACTGGAGGAGACAGACCTGAGACACAGAGAGACAGATGTTCAGACAAGGTCTATTTGAGGTACACATAAAATGTATAAATTCAAAGGTGAATGGGAAAGACCTGTCACTTGTCTTACCAGTGACCCACAGTGGCTGTGTTGTGCTGTACTCTGAGTAATAGACTGGGTTTCCTCTCTGTGCTCTGCACACATAAACTCCTGTGTGTTTAAGAGCAGCAGGGCTGAGAGTGTAGGAGCCTCCAGCTCCTCTGCTGCTGTCTGAGAGGAGTTCTACAGAGTTAGAATGAACCCTGGGTAACCCATCTGTGTAGGGAATGACTCTATACCAGAGGAATGTCCAGCCTGTAGAGGAGTCTTTAACCTCACAGCTCAGAGTCACTGAGTCTCCTTCAGTCAACCACATCTTTGGAGAGACACTCACAACTGACTTGGCTTTACCTGTTAAAGCAGAGAAAATATTTCACCAGTATATGCTACAGTCAGTGGTTACATTACATTCTGTTGTTTGTTCATCAAATTAAGTAATCACTGTTTAATGTCTCCAATTACAAATTAGTGATAAGGACTCTTTAATCTCATCTAATCTCACACACTCACCTGATGACACAATCAGTGTTACAGCATCACTCATCTCTGAGTTCTGTGAGTCTCTTCTGCGTTTTCCTCTACAGGTGTATTCACCACTGTGGGACTCAGAAACAGGACTGATTCTGTATTCCTGATCTTTACTGACAGGACTGAGTGAAGAACTCTTCTTATACCAGCTGTATTCCCAGTCAGTGTCTCTCTCTCCCTGTATTTGACATCTGAGAGTGACAGTCTCTCCTCTGAATGTCTGTTTATCAGGGTGCAGGATCACAACAGGCTTTGGACTCTTTGTAACATTTACCCAGACTGCATCACTGTATTGTGTGTAGTAGACTGGGTTTCCTCTTCCAGCTCTGCACCAGTACTGTCCTCCATCAGAGTCTGTAACAGAACTGATTGTGTAGGAGTCTTTATAAGACTGTGTCAGTGCTGAAGAGTTCTGTGTGTGTCTGTACCAGTAAAACACCCATCCTGTGGACTGGTCCAGTTCACAGCTCAGAGTAACTGTGTTTCCTCTCAGTACTGCTCTTTTGAGACTGGAGGTGAGTTGAGGTTTTGGTTTTGATCCTGTGGGAGGGTAATGAATAGTTCAGACTCTACACTCTCAGAAATATCATACTACACTGGAAATCTATGTCAGATTGATCACTCACCTTTCACACTGAAAGTAACAGAGTTACTTATTTCTGAGGATGTGGGTCTTTCATCTCTCTCTCCCTGACACCAGTACTGATCTATGTCAGTTACAGCAGCTGCTCTGATGGTCAATGTGTCTCCAGTTATAGTGTAACTATTAGACTGAGACACTGCAGTCTGAGTGCTGCCTTTATACCACTTATATCTCCAGTTCCTCCCAGACTCTATCACACACTTCAGACTGACTGTCTCTCCACTGTACACAGGTGTGTTTGAGTTCAAAGTAAGTTTTGATCCTGGTGGGTCTGTATGAGTAAAGTACATATTTATTATGTTTAGGAACAGATAATAGTTTAATGTTTTTTTTTTGTTGTTGTTCTGAACTATTACCAATAGCATTTTTTAAATGTATGTATGTATGTATTTATTTATTTATTCATTTTGTTTGTTTATTTATTTTGTTTCTTTGTTTTCTTCTTTTGAAAGTCAGTTATTATAAACACAGAGACACTCATATGGACATCCAATCTATCTCTCCCTTGTTTATCATAATGTATTTTGCCTATAGTTTACTTACCTCTTACATGAAGATAAACATATTTGCTTGAGTATGAGTAAGTAAGTATCTGTTGCACCTCTCCCTGACACCAGTACTGACCCTGGTCAGACCTTTCTACTCCTCTGATGGTGAATGTATCTCCAGTTGTAGTGGAACCTTTAGACTGAGACACTGCAGTGCTGCCTTTATACCACATATATGTCCAGTTTCCCCCAAATGATGTCACACACTTCAGACTGACTGTCTCTCCAGTGTACACAGTTGTGCTTGGTTTCACACTCAGAGTGACTGCGGATAATGTGTTACACAGAAGAAGACAGAAGGAGGAATGCTTTCAGTCATACATTTAAAACGGATCAATCTTTTTTCCCCCAGAAAACACAATAGTTTAGTTTATTTGTATATGTGTGCAGACCACAGCTTCTCTCTGAGTGTGGTAAATGAGTCACTCTGTACACAGACACACACAGCAGCTGTGTACAATATGAACATGTGCCTCTGTCACCATAGCAAGATTGTCAGTTAGTTAGTTAGTTAGTTAGTTAGTTAGTTAGTTAGTTAGTTAGCAATCAGTCAAACTAAATACTGGTAAACAACCGATCAAACGGTGTATGTCCTTTGACAGGTGTTGTGAATAATAATTTACCAGTATCAATAAATGACAAAGAGATAAAATGATAAAATGTTGAAAACACAAATCAATGAAAAATCTGTCAACAATCTGAATGTGGATTCATCATTACCTTTAGCTTGTCCAGAGCAGAGGCAGAGCAGACAAGTCAGCACTAGAAGAAATCAGAAAGAAAACTGTCAAATGTCAAATATGAAAATGGATGTTTGATAACAGTGTTGTCAGGGCTGGGAGTGTGTCTGTGTGTGTGTGTGTGTGTGTGTGTGTGTGTGTGTGTGTGTGTGTGTGTGTGTGTGTTTGTAGTTGAGGAGGTTGTGGGTTCGCTGTTATATTGTCACAGCCTGCACCTCCATTTTGGACTTTTAGTTTGATATGTCTTTGTGTGTCTGTTCTGTGTCTGTCTCCGCCCCTCACCTGTTCCTGTTTGTCTCATTATTAACCTCGTTCCCCCCCCTTGTTAATTTTATCCAATCATGTTTGCCCTGTTTAGTTTTCCTCTTGTAACTAAGCCCTTGTGTTTCCCCTGTCCTTTGTCTATCGTTGTTTGTGTATTTAGCACACTGTTACGCTGTACCTTTTTGTTATCGGTTTTTGTTCCAGTTTGTACTTGTATTTTGATCTTCCTTTTAAGTAAAGTCCTCCTTTTTTCACCTTCATCATTGTGTCCTGCACTTGGGTCCTGAACCACACCACCAGCGTGACATATATACAGCCATGGACAGTTAATGACTATAGTGACTCGAAGAGAGCCATTATTATTTGACACTCATTTGGCATGTGAAAAACGACACAGGATTTATTTTTTCTCAGACATACACTTGTCACAGCTGGGTAAGAGCGAAAACTGCCTGACATGTTCGATTTTTCTTATTTGTCTTGACAGCCTGTTTAATACATTAAGACAATGTGTAAAGTGTCCAACCGGTTAAGATATTAAAGTTTTAGGTTTATCATAATTGGTTGGGAAGTATTGTTTTTAATTGTCGTATTGTGACATCATAAAGTGATTTTAGAACCAGCCAAATGATAATGCAACATGCTAATAAGATTTATGTCACTCTCCCCTGTAATTATTTCTTATTTTATTTTCTCATGTTCAACTAAGAGAAAAGGACAAGAGACCAGTTAGCTCCTCCTCTCACTGCCTGACTGGTAGAAACCAACACATAACCTCATGAGCACTGTGGTTTGGCAGCTTTTAGCAAGTTTGCCTGTTGCATGTCAGTGCTTTGTGTACGAATCTTCTTATGAAAATGTTTGTCCTGAAGGTTGTTTTAAAAAAAAATATATATATGCATATATTAAGGCATGCATTTTTGCATGATTTGCATGAATGTTTGACAGAGTGTGCATGCAGATGCATGTGTGTGTGTGTGTGTGTGTGTGTTTGTTTGTTTGTTTCTATGCATATGTCTGCACCCTGCACTGCTCTCTAGTCAAACTATAGCACAGACCTTGCTCTCTCAAATGCTCTGTCAAAAGTTTCCTCAGCAACTATGACATGAAACTCTAATTAGTTATTTACTTAAATACAATGTGTTTATACTTTATTACCTCTGGATTTTGAAAACTAAAAAAAATATAGATGTTTAATACTTAAAATAGCTTTATTAAAAAAAAAAAAAAAAAAAAAAAAGTTTCTTCTTCTTTCCTCTCCATGTCTAACTCTCACACTAAATCTTCCCCTAAACTGAAACCTTTAAAAACCATGCTCTAACTCTCTCACCAAATCTCCCCCTGTACTGAAACCTCTAAAAATCATGTTTAACTCTCATACTAAATCTTCCCCTAAACTGAAACCTCTATAAATCATGTCTAACTCTCTTACCAAATCCCTCACCCTATACTGAAATCAGAAAAATCATTTTGGTAAAATTATTACTATTTAGAAATCTACCAAACTCCAGCTATGAAGATACGCCCTGGCTGTTGTTGAAAATCTGATTGTCCAAATGGCCTTACCCATGTTTTTCATACTGTTTTCTAATGATCTGTTTTTTCGAAAATATTCTGCATTTTATTAGAAAACCTTTTTTTTTTTCATAAAGTTTTACACCATGCGATACACTAACACATTAAATAATTATAATAGTAATATAAAAAAATACGGATAAGCAGCAGTTATCAAACCAACTAAATGGCCAAACCATGAAAGTGATGAATTCACACCAAAACTGAACAAAAATTATTCACAGCGATGCCTCAGATTTGAGCTCACAACAAGATAATGAGTCGCTTGGAGGTTTTAATTTTCTATCTTTTTTGTTTTGTTTTGTTTTTTTTTTTTTTAATGCAATGGTATTTCTCTTTTCTCTTTGCTTAACGTAGACAGTAAATATCACAACAAAGGTTCTGAATAGCATATCTACAGGAATTTGAATAATTCAAAATGTCATGCCCTTATGAATACCCTCGTTGTAACAGTTAGATCAATGGTGGCACTTTGTCACTATCAGCTGTTTTAAAACAAATTAAATCACTGATTAGCATGACAATGATTAGCAATGCATAGGGATTTTAAATGTAAAATTTAAAGGTGTAAAAGTTTAAAGAGGAGTGTGTATCTCACACAGAGACCATTTATCTGGTTATTCAGTCACATTCAAAGGGAACAAAAGCGTAACAGCTGTGCCTAACATTTAAAGTACTAAAAACTGTAGATAATTTTGGAACAGCAGTGGTGACAATCATAATACCATGCGGAGGCTTCTCTTGTATCACTATACACTACTTTAGAACACATTAAAATTGTTTAATGATTCAGCATGGTATATAACACGTTTATTAACTCTGACTCGAATGGATTGCAAAACATTTTAAATGAAAAACACACAAATTTAACCATTTAGTCACCACACATCACATGGACACAGTACTGACTTTGTTATTCAACAGACTCTGTGAGTGTGAAAGAAGACACATTGGAGGTCTAATATGGTTTGAACAGTTGGGTTAAGGCCCTTGGTCAGTGGAACTGAATGGACTATTGTTTTATTTACTTCAAACAGAGAAGCACCACCGAGGAATTCAATGCACCCACTAACAACATAAAGCACGCAGAGATTAAAATACCATCTCATTTCCACAGCTTTATTATTTAGCAGCTGTGTTGCATACGTTGTTCTAGACTTCTGCATAATTTCACAGAAATACTGAGAGAATGAGAGAAAGAGAGGTCACTTACAGAGCAGTACATGTAGAGGCCTGAGCTCCATGCTGTATTAGTGAGACTCTGTTAGTGAGACAATGTCTATTATAGACTCTTCCTGTATTCTCACATATAGATCACACCCCTGCAGATATGGAAACTAGACTGATATGGAAACAGACAAACAAACAAACAAACAAACAGAAGGAGGAGGGTAAAGAGAGAAAATTTGTCAGTTTTCTTTTTCCAGACATAACATTTGTACCTAATATTCCTTCATATTTTCACATAGAGGATGAGAAGAGTCCAGGATAGATTTTTCTGTCTCGAGACATTGTTGAATTTTGTCGGTGGGAGATGAGATTATTAACCGTTATTTTCCATCATTTTGGTCCTGCAGAGATTTGAGTGAATGAGTAATTGAATGAAGAGAGAGAGAGAAAACAGGCAGGACTCAAAGGCTTCTGGGTGCCTGGAGAAGCCCATGTCCAATATATAATGTGTTTACCGGCTATAAATAAAAAGGTGAAAAGAGTATTAACAGAAAAAACTCTTCAGAGATGCTTTGTTTCATGT
>NC_044501.1:42471238-42518738 GCF_902362185.1 Chanos chanos | reverse complement strand
AAAAAAAAAAGTTAAAAGACTGCTTGATGCTAATTAGTTGTTCTTTTTTAAGGTAAGTTAAATTAATGAAATAAGTTTTAGGTTCAAGAAACAAAAGCTGCTGAAGAGTGAATATGGGCTCAGTAAACAAATAAGATCAGTGATAAAATAAATAATAAGAAAAGGTGAATGATAAGACAGCTGAAAAAGAAATATAAATGAGTGATATAACATCTCTTTAAAAACCATCATCAGATTCACTTGTTACATTGAAACCTGTTACATATATTAAATGAATCGGATTACTATTATTATTATTTTTTTTTTATTGATGACTAAATCAACACCTATCAGAATAATTACAATCATGAAAACTCTTTAAGAAACAGGAAAATAATATAATACAGTGATAAACATATACTTGAGATAAATTTGCAAAAAAATGTCTGAATATAGATTACTTTCACTAAAGCTACAATAAAAAACTTCATTAAATGCTTTAAACACAACACACTGTATGCTTTTGAGATGGTCTGTGACTAACTGATGACTCATCATGGTTATAGTTATGATGTAATCCCAGTTTGATTGTATTCTCATGTGATTTTCCGACATTTTAACACATGGGGTCATTTGTCTTTATAACATCTCATGTCACTTGGCACCTGTAAAGGATAAAAGCTCATGAAACTGTGTAACAGCACATGTCATATGTCACAAACACACAAAAAAATGGCTCCACGTCATCTCTATAAATGTCAGAAACACTTACATAAAATATATCTAGACTTTATTTGACAAGATTATCCTTGGAACTATATGACATTACCTCAGAGTGAGGTATCTGTTCTTTTGGGCTTTTAGTCTTTTCTGTATAAGAATCTTATTTACAGCTCTCATTGAAAATGCATTAAATATCTTTCATTGATGTTAATAAATATGTTATGAATGCCCTTTATTTTATAAGAGCCATTTTCATGAATGGAAACATGACACTGAAACATTCAGAAGCTATATAATTCATGTACTATATAACTTTATCATAGTTTGGAGTATTCATTGTCTGCTGTGATGCTGATTGTGCCTAATATATGAGGGGGGGGGGGGGGTGGCATTCACATGAATTACAATGTAATATCTGGCTCTGTCCAATATAATTCAGTTTAAAAAGATTTTACATTGTATCTGATAAAAAACAGCAATAATTACTGAAATGGTTGTAATTAGAATGTATTAATACCTTTACTCTTCTTCTGCTTTCTGTTCTATCACAATAGGAGCGTAAGTCACATCACTGGGGTCAGTTACAGAATCTACAGAGCAGTAAAATACAGTCTAAATGAGAGGGTTTGTTCATCCCGTATTTAGCCGTCATGGGGTGTATGACCTTTCTCGGTCTAAATCAAATGACTGACTTCCTGTTAAGTGAATAAACTACAAAGAAACAACATATTTGATCCAGACTGATATACTCTTTCTCTTACCAAAAACCAAGCATGTTCAGTGCCAATTAAAATGTTGTGAGTTGTGACAGGGGAGTGTTGCAATAATGTCACTGTACCTGGGTTTGTGTTCGATTTCAGCAGTGAGTTAACTGTGCCCTCCTCTGGCATACTGGTCTTGACTGATAAAAAAAAACTTGACTTTACAAGATATGATTTCTTATATAATGCCATTCTTCATGACTCATATTATATTAATGGAAGAACTATAGAGTGATGCTGCTTTGGTTGTGAGATGAGGTTGATTTACCTTTGTTCTTTGTTTTCATGTTTTTCATCACAATCTGAGAATAAGTCACACCACTTGGTTCTTCCTCTGCAACATCTGATACATGAGACATGAAACAAAGATATCGCTTATGAGAATCGAAAGAATGAAAGATATCGACTTACAGAGAATAACATATACTGATGTTTTTCTCCTAGTAATAACTTAGGAGTAAAGAGGTTGAACATGTAAAAAATTAAAAAAAAAAATACATATACTCACCACACTGTGGAGACAAATAACTTGACTGAGTCTCCACTCCTCCTCCTGTTTGGTTCTGATCCCTGTTTGAAGTCTGACTATTGCTTTTCTGTTGTCTGGCTCTAGAGGGCGACAGAGATTACTGACAGAAATACAGCAGTTTAATGGAGAAGACTGAAATTATATTTATAAAAACACAAAATCACTTACAAGGATATTTGGTTACAGCAGATTCCTGCAATGATACAAAGAAATACATTTTATTTCTAAAATATTTGTAATCTATCAAATTTTTGTATGTATTTACATGAAAGTAATAGAGTCATTATATCATGTTTATCAGTACAGTCTCATGCAAAGTATCAGATGAATTGAACCAATATTTTACCGCCTGATTGTCTGGACCGGTAAAGCCGAACCGTTAGAATGAAGAACACAAGGGCCACACCCAGACCCACCACCACTCCTACTGTTACAGCAGAGGATCCATCACCTGACACTGAGTCTATTCACACACACACACACACACACACACACACACACACACACACACACACTCATTAGTAATATACTCACATTAGTACAGTACCAAAGTGAATGTAACTAAAGGACTGGAGATACAAATACAGATAAATGTGTTTCTCTCACCTTTGACAGTGACTATGACAGTGATCCAGCTCTTTGGTGACTCTCCTCTCTCTGGGTGTTTACACCAGTACAGACCCTCATCTGACTTTGAGACAGTAGGGATGGTCATCTCTCCTGTAGTCTGATTCTGGAGGACTAATCCATCTTTATAGAAATCAGCTCTGAGGTCTGAGGAGTCATATCGATATCTACAGCGCAGAGTCAAAGTATCTCCCTCAGTAACAGGATGGACAGGACTCTCCAGGATAACATCACCATCTACAGAAAAGAACAGAGTTAGATAAACTGTGAAGATTACAGTAACACCAATAATATCAACACAGTTACATACACTGTAGAGAATAGAGAAACAATAATGACATTAACTTTTTATGCTTTTATAAGTTTATCCATTTTGGTGTAATTGGCCTAATACTTACATAATCATGTATTACAATTAAAATACTTTGTATACTGGAGAGAAAAGGGTTTTTTTTTGGGGGGGGGGTGTTTTTAATTGTAGTGTTTCTGGGTCATAAACTACTCCACCTTTTCAATCATTTTGAATTCAAATTGACAGCACAGAATCAAGACCTACTGATTTCGATATTCAAACATTGATACAAAACTTTTCCCTTAATGAAAGTGATTGATGTTTATAAAGATTAACCAGTCACTGTAATGTTGAGAGGATTATTGTTCCATCCAGAGTCAGACTGACACCAGTACACTCCACTGTCTGATGACTGGAGGGAGCTGATGCTACATGTAGATCCTGTTACTGATCCCCAGTCTGATGAACAGTCTGACACCTCTCCATTATCTGTGTATCGTCTCACTGTCCATCCAGTAGAGTTACTCTGTTCCTCACAGCTCAGTGAGAGAGAATCTGATGTAAAGTGTTGAATTGTGTTTGGACTGATGATCAAATGAACTGAAGGAAACAGAGCTGAGACATTGATACAGTTACAAGTGAGATTTAGTCACGCTGTTTTAGATTTATTTTATACATATGATTTTTAATTTGATGATGTTTTGTATTTTTCTCTAAGGAAGAAATGACAGGCTCAGCTTGGTGATGCCTTGAATCTCAACATGTATATATCGCTGTATTAACTCACCAGTGACCCACAGTGGCTGTGTTGTGCTGTACTCTGAGTAATAGACTGGGTTTCCTCTCTGTGCTCTGCAAACATAAACTCCTGTGTGTTTAAGAGCAGCAGGGCTGAGAGTGTAGGAGCCTCCAGCTCCTCTGCTGCTGTCTGAGAGGAGTTCTACAGAGTTAGAATGAACCCTGGGTAACCCATCTGTGTAGGGAATGACTCTGTACCAGAGGAATGTCCAACCTGTAGAGGAGTCTTTAACCTCACAGCTCAGAGTCACTGAGTCTCCTTCAGTCAACCACATCTTTGGAGAAACAGAGAGAACTTGTTGGGCTCTACCTATCAGAAAAGACAATGTGATTTAACAGGGATGAGTTCAACACAAATACAGAAAGTCTACTTAAAAGACAACAGATTCAACCATTACATGCTAAACATCTCTGCTATCTTACTAAGAATTCACTCAGACACTTCACCGAAAACCACAGAATTTAGAGACAATCTCTCTGTGATACTACAGCATATTTCTCTCAGTTTATCTAATCACTCACCTTTTACATTCAGGGTAACACGATTACTTCTTTTTGAGGATGTGGGTCTGTAATAACTCTCTCCCTGACACCAGTACTGATCCTGGTCAGTTACAGCAGCTGCTCTGATGGTGAATGTGTCTCCAGTTATAGTGGGACCATTAGACTGAGACACTGCAGTCTGAGTGCTGCCTTTATACCACTAATATCTCCAGTTCCTCCCAGACTCTATCACACACTTCAGACTGACTGACTCTCCACTGTACACAGAACTCTCTGGTTCTACAAGAAGTGTAGTTTTGGGTAAATCTGTGCAAATGAAGGACAAAAAAAAAAAAAAGACTTTTTGATTTTAAGCTCTTAAGCAAGAAACCATCCTCAATTTGCCCCACATATTTCTTAAGTTAAACAGAAGTTTTAAACATGGTAATATGTTTTTGAATGTATGAGTCTCTCTGTCTGGGCCCTGTTTAAAACAGCAATCATTAACACACTATCAGTATCAACATACAATACCAGATATATAATACCAGTGAACACACAGACATACAATACTAACAAATACTTTCCATTCATGTTATTACATTTTCTTTCTTCATAAAATGCAAAGTCTGTAAAATATTTGTAGTTTAAAAGATGTGGATATACACTCACCCATCACAGTCAGTGTTACAGCGTTACTCATCTCTGAGTTCTGTAAGTCTCTTCTACTTTTTCCACTACAAGTGTAACTGCCAGTGTAGTAAACGCTGAATGAATATTTTTTGTGTTTGTTATGATATGTTCTAAGCAGATCACCATCCTTATACCAGCTGTATGTCCACTCTCTGTCTCCTCCCTCATGTATGTCACATCTTAAAGTGACTTTCTCTCCACTGAAGATCTCACTGCTGTGAGACTCCAGTGTGAGAACAGCTCTTGGTCTTTGTGTTTAACACAAACATACATCTCACTGTGGCAAAGATGAAATCAAAGGCTAAAAAAAACAAAACAAAACAAAAAAACAAAAAACAAAAAACAAAAAAGAATAAGCGGATACAAGATGCAATGCAAGTCTATGTCTAAGTAATTAGCAGACATCAGTAGTAACTCTTACTGGATATGACACAATGTAAATGCACTAGGGAGCGTTTGCTATACTGTAAAGGAACAGTCATCTACTGTATGTCATTTTGAGAGACATTTTTTGAGAGAAATGATCACTTGCAGAAAATGCAGATAAAACTACACGTGTTACCTTCTGTATGTCCAGGGTAGAGTAGAGGACTCAGTACTAGATCAAAGACAGGAAAAAAAAATATCAAAATGTGATGTGTAATTCAATAAAAGTATCTTTCCATATAGAGTAACTAAGGAGAAGCATGTGTTCTGGTAAAATGCCACTAGATGAATGGACTCCAAAACCCAACAGTCCTTTTCACTCAGACAGCAAATATGAACAAACACAGACTTGGACAGCAGTTTAATCGTATGATCCATAACATGGTTTGGAACGATTAAACAGAATGAAGAGGGCAGACGAGTAAGACCAGGACTATGTCTGTCAGTATAACTCCAACTAAAGCTGTTAACAGTTGTCACGCTGGTGGAGTGGTGCAGGACCCAAGCGCAACACACAAAGATTGTAGTAACAAAAAGGAGGACTTTACTTGCAAAATGAAGATAAAAATACAGGTGCAAAAAGGAACAAAACCCGATAACAAAAAGGTGCCCAAACACAAACAACAATAGACAAAGGACAGCTGAAACACAAGGGCTTAGTTACAAGAGGAAAACTAAAGAGGGCAAACATGATTGGATGAAATTAACAAGGGGGGAACGAGGTTAGTAAATGCAACAAACATGATCAGGTTAGGGGTGGAAACACACAAGGAAAAGGAGCACAAAGACATTTCAAACTAAAAGTCCAAAGATGAGGTGCAGGCTGTGACAGCAGTCTATTGCAGTGGTGATGTGTGGAGCATTGTTGGGAAGGATGTTGTTTTGTTTGAGTCAGAAGCCCCTGTCCCTGAACATGACCATGACAGTGTGACTGGAGGAGACTGACATGGAGAGAAGACAGATGATCTACATGATAAATGGCTCGGACTCAAGCAGATTAAAGCTTTTAAATGCATCAGTAAGGCCAAGGGTCAATCAGAGTGCAACTAATTTGTTACAAAGTTTATTTAGGAGAGAAGGCACCATAACAAAAGAATGCAGCAATATTTCAGTTATTAACATCCAATGCACTGCACTATGATTTAAAATAATTTAGGCCATTTTTTTCTGCCTCTCTCTCAGGGAGACGCTGAGAGATGCAGTAAAACCAGATTTCCTGTCTTGCATCTGTCATATTTATACATTTAGAGACTGAATTTCTCTTCACACCGATTACCTTCCAAAGTCATCACATCACTCATTCCAAAAGAAGCGTAATTAAGGCAGTAAGTGTTTTAAAATATAATTACTATTAATGAATTCATGAATAACCTCTTTAAATCCCATTTATGACAGTGTTTATAGATTAGGAGTTTTCAGAGGACATGTTTTAAGGACAGACAGACATGATCTATTAGTTTTACAAAAATTCATTTTCCTTCCATGAAGTCGTTCCTATCATGTCTTTGGAGAACTTTAATTAAAAAGGTGGAAAAAAGAAGAAAGAAAAAGAAAAAAGACAATGAAAAAAGAAAAAGAAAGAGAGTTAGTTAACACCTCCTCCCACCCCTCACCACTGTAAACCACACGGCTGAAATGGAACCAAAACTAAACCACAAACGCTCAAGTTGTCTCTGCTCTCAGACATCACAAACATGGCCACTGTGTGGAAACTTTGGTTGTAGTGTATTTGATTATTTTTGTAGTCATTACTTCTTTCTTTCTTTCTTTCTTTCAATTCAGGACATTAATGACCCTGACATTACAATTAAAAAAAGAAAAACAAATAAATAAATAAACAAACCCAACTAGATGTCAGAGTATCTCCCAATGGAAGTGACCTTTGAGAACATGTGGTTCAGTGGTTAGCACTGTAGCTTCACAGCAAAAAAGGCCCTGGGTTGGAATCCTGTCTGTGGAATTTGCATGTTCTCCCCATGTCTGTGTGGGTTTCCTCCGGTGTGCTCTGGTCTCCTCCCACCACAAAGACATGCATGTTAGGATTAGTACTCCTGTCAGTGACCTTGACCAAGGCACTGGCAAAAAGACCTGGAGTTGGTCCAGGGGCGACGGCTGTCCACTTCTCCTAGCGTGTGTGTGTGTGTGTGTGTGTGTGTGTGTGTGCTCACTGGCACATAGGATGGGTGATGGGTTAAATGCAGAGGCTGCATTTCACTGCTCAGTGTGTGTGTGGCAAATAAAGTACTTCTTCTTCTTCTTCTTCTTCTTCTTGATTTCCAAAAATTCACGATCTCAAAAATGAGTCAGCGTAGAATGGAATCATTTCTTTTCTATTTTCATCAAAAAAGTATCTCCCTTTTTTCAACTCGATCATGTGTTTTGGGGTTCTGATCGTCAGATGCACACAGACGACAAAACACCTTTTACTGATCTCAGTGAGCAGTGCCATCATTACCTTACAGGATTAAAGACTGCAGATCATTCTAGAACATGGGCAATCAGAGGAGTATGAGGATGCCTCTCTCACATTTATATCAACTGAATGGGGACACATAATAAATTATGAAATAATAAAATTATAATTATAATTAAAGGACACATTATACATCCTAAATTATCCAACACATAAAACAGGAGGCAGCATAGACTACAGACTACACTAAATTAAATATACATTTACCACACCCTTAGGACAAGCATGAATACAAGATCATATGATTTCAGCATTTCTTTAACCTCCACTAGAACACAGGAGGTTGGTGGAAGGGCATTATAGTGCTTGTTGATCAACATGTAAACAGACAAAAACAAACAAACAAACAAACAAACAAACAAAAACAATTTTAGTTCACAGTGAATGTTTCATTGCCACAGTGAGAAAACCCTACAGAAATGAGAAAGCGTAGGTTTGTCTCTCATACAAGAGAGAAAACTTTCTGGTTTGGAAGCTGATCGCACCATAAAGGATTTCTCCTGCTAGTCATGTCAGATCAGAATAATCACAAAGCAATCACATTCAGGACCAGTATTTCACATTTTTAACCATTTAGTTTCTTTTGAAACCAATTTTTTATAGTCCGATCATACTGTAAGGATTCTTTCAGAAACAGAATCAGACACAGTTCATTATTAATCAAGTTTTTCAGGCCAAGACTAAGAGAATGTGCTTACAGTTACATACATCAGGAAAAAGTGTATAAACTCTGAAAACAGACTCTTTCACATTTCCATCATGTGGCCATAGGAAAAAAAAAAAAAGAATTCAACACAGCCACTTTGTTACTCAACATTGCCACAAGAAATTTGTGAAATTTAAATTTATAATTTCATTATTTATTTATTTAGTTAGTTAGTTAGTTAGTTAGTTATTTAAAATGATAGCATACACAAAACACATCAACACATGTGCGCTATTCCGTCTCTCTGAATGTCAAACTATTTAATCATTAAAGTTTGTACAGGTCTGGGTCTGAGTAGCTGATTTTTTGAGTCTCACTGAGTTACTGATATGGAGAGAAAAGAAAAAGAGAGATAATACTTACAGAGCAGCACATGTAGAGGACTGATCCCCATGCTGTGAGAGTGAGAGACTGTTTGATGTGAACTGTGTGTTATAAGCTCTTCCTGTATTTGCACACATAGAAACACGCCTCTACAGATATGCAGAGAGGGCTGATATGACAGACAGATAGAAGGAGATATGAACACACACACATACACACACACACACACACACACACACACACAAACACATACTGGACACAGCTTTTGTATCTCTTTTACCTTGTTCTTTTCACAAAAAAAAAAAAAAAAAAAAAAAAAAAAGAAAAAATCAAATAGCAGTCACATGTCTATATACGGAGAAGATGTTTGTAATATAAACAATAAATCCTTCATAAAACCATTCACATCCATTTTGATTAAATGTTAATCATGTTTTACAGGTTTAATACAATAACAATACAATACAATACAACAGTACAATATATATTTTCAGAACTGTGAACAGATGGTGGATCATTAACAGTCTCAAAGCCCAGCTGTGTCTGCAGCAGTGTGAATAAAAGAGGAGGTATGAGAGGGGGAGATGAATGAAGAGAGAGGTAAAGAGTAGAAAGAGAAAAGGAAGAAGATGAAAGTCTTTGGGTGTTTGTAACAGCCCTGTTGTCATATGCACATGTAGATACTTAGTTTGAAATAATATCACAAAGTCACTGTGAACAGTTCAACAGAAAAGACATCTTCAGTGGTGTTTTGTCACAGTAACATTTAAACCAAGGGACCAGACATCAGCTCAGTAAAGATATTTGATATACAAGTTAAAATGATCGTTTTTCATGAATACTTTGAAAATTGTGCTTTACAACAGTGGATTTTAACACTGTATTGTGGAAGTTCTTACTCTCACATAGTTATTTGACATGTAAGTGTGGTAGTGAATATAAAGTCACTATGTACATACATGTATACATAAGATGCTCTTTTGTGAGAACACATTGGCACGTTAGCACCTCCTCCCATCACTCACTGGTACAAAACCAAAGGACTGAAAAAGAACAAACCAAACCACACACTCTCATTTTCTCTCTGCTTTTAGACACAAGATGCATATGAGCTGTTGCTCAGCTGAAGTGTCTGTTTCAGTGCAGTTTCCATCAGAGCATGCTGCATGCTACATCATGAGTGTGTGTGTCTATTTGTGTAAATATGTGTGTGTCTCTCTCTCTCTCTCTCAGATGGTCCTATTCACCAGTGCTTAAAGGCTGTTGTGTCTTTTCAAGTACAGAGTATTGGTGACCTTCTGACATCCAGTCAGATGATGAGTGACAGTCTCATCCTGTTCCCTGACAGTCTACACTATGAGTCACTGGTGACCCATCAGTATCACTGTTTTATGTAACTTAGTGTTCAGTCCCTGGTCCTGTGCCACAGTGATGAGACTCTCTGTTGATGCCTTGAGTCTGGCCTCCCTCATCTGTATGTCTCTTCCATCTGTGTTCCTCTGTGTGGCATCAGAACTGCCTGTACAGGGTCTTGTCTCTCTAAGTCCTGACAGTTGTCTGTTACTCTGTTTAAATCATTTCAGTCTGTGTGAGCAATGGCAGAGACTGTTTCTGACCACAGGACCACTCTTGTCTGCAGGATTTTTTTTTTCTGTGCGTCTGTTTGTTTGGTTGGCTGATTGGTTGGTTGGTTGGTTGGTAGGTTAGATGGTCGGTTTTATTCTGTTGTGTTGGGGGAGAGGGTCATTTTCATGTGTGAAGTGTTCAGTTGTGTTGTGTTATCAGATATGCATGTGCAAAAGAAACAGACATGCAGAGAGACTGTGAGATATTATTATTTTTTACATGTAAGTCTGAAGTTGGGGGCTAATGAATAAGTGGACAGCACAGCATCTGAACAGATATTTAGTTGTTTTTGCTCATGGTGTTCCTCCAGGATGAATGAAATGTGTATTATGATCAAACCAGATTTTTTTTCCCCCAAATTCTATTGTTTAAATGTTTCAGTTTTGACATTTATGAGCACTGGGATAGACTCCAGCACCCTCCGTGACCCTAATTAAGATGAACGGCTTAGATAATGAGTGAGTGAATGAGTGAGTTTTGACAATTAAAACTGGCATCTAAAGACGCTGGGAAATCCCAGTTGTCAGGATTTTTTGCACCTTTTTTTTTGCTGTTTATTTCCTGTTCAGTAAGGTTCTAAAATCAAGCTGTTCACAAACCCATACAGTTAAATAAGCTGTGTCTGTATCATATCTTTCAAAACCAAGAATGAGACAACTGCCTGCTATCACACACTAATGTAAACACAAACTTTGGCTATTTATAAAGAAACACTCTACGTTACATAGATTTTGTAACAGAGATATGACTGTATCATAACTCATGAGATTTCAATGTGAGACATAGATACTAATATCATGTGATAAAGCGTGGTTATGACAGAAACCATGTTTAAGGTGCAACTGAGATAAAAAGTTGGAAAGTTGCAGCAAGGTGTGTAATGTCCCTCTGCTGGACAATCGCTGAACTACATCAGAATGATAGCGTGACAGACATTTTTCATCAGTGTGCCCTCTGTGATATCAGTGAAATCTTGCATTTATGACGATTATGCAGAGCACTAGTATCATCACAGATGACAACATTTGCTGAAAGAGTCAAGATATTCTATCTAATCTTCTACACAGTGTTATATATTACACACCGACGAGTCTGCCCATGCAAGTGCCTGACTAAATGTCTCTAACCTCCTGACTGGTAATGTACCCCCTTTTAACCCTGAGAGTCAAAACAAAGACCTCCAACATACATACAGCTGCGTTGTGTACATGACTGTCAATTGTGTGGGTGAAATGAAAAGAAAACAAACAAACAAACAAACAAAAACGTTTTGTTTAAGCACTGGTGTTGTTCTTGTTAATATACACATATTCTTGTTTGAAGTTATGAACGTCACACATCTTCGATCAGGGGGTCTCTACGAAAACACTTTGGTATTTTTATGCTTTTATATAAACAACAAACACTATGTATGACATTAATTGGACGTGAAACAGTCACTCTGAAGTGCGTCTCTGCATCTGTTCTTCTGTTTTCACATGCTTTGTCCACTGATAGGGTTTTTTTTTTTTTTTTTTTTTTTTTTTTTTTCATATTTGCTGGTGTCCATTGTGTGTGGAGTCAAATAGTGGAAGGTTTTTGGTGACAAATCTCTCAGAATGAAATTAATTAATGAATAATTAAATCATCTTACTTTTACTGATTGTTTAGAGGCTCTGTCTGACAAACACAGGACACAGAATGCAATCATAAAAGCACAGAGCTCCATGGTTTATGATCACTCAAATTGCAGTTCTCTCTATGGCCACAGGAGGCAGAGTACAGCACAACATTTTTTTCCCAAGCACAGAGCTCCATGGTTTATGATCATTCAAATTGCAGTTCTCTCTATGGCCACAGGAGGCAGAGTACACAATACAATACTTTTTTTCCCAAGCGGTTTAAAATATTGATGTGGAAATATCCCATGGACACAATCAATGTAGTCCTTTATAGGTTATGCAACAGGCTGACAATAACTGATTTATTTCATAACATGCAGCTCACTTGTCAATTTTTAACAAGTTCATATAACTTGTCTTTTTAGTGTCACTGCAGTCTACTGCTCAGCTTCACAGCTTCTCAGTATGAACTATTCAGCATGACAGAGAAAGGCAAAGGCTCTACAAAGGCAAAGGTTTAAATGAACATGGACAACTCCTCAGGAATAACTGTGCAAAGGAGAGTGAAGAACATGTCGGCATAGTTCGAATGAAGGCATCATTTTCTATGTTGTGGATAGAATAATTTGTGAGTATAAAGTTGAGAAGATAAAGTATTTGTGATGGGAGTTTTTCTTTTGCAGTGGTACTGAGACAAACAATGGAAATTTCCACCACCTATAACGGACACTTCAGAACAAGGGTCTCTCAACTCACCAACTCTCAAAAGCATGTTTGAGCATGTGCCCACATATAGATACACACACACACATACACACACACACACACACACACACACAGTCAGTCAGTCAGTTACAAACACACACCCACAGGCCCTGCCTCCCCCAAAGCACATAAAACCACAATTTAGCATGCAGAATACACAGATGAGAAACAAACTGCCCTGAAACAAACACTTCAATCAGGTCAACAGCAGCTCAGAAGCATCTCATGTCTGAGAGCAGAGTGAAGACAAGAGTCTGTGGTTTGGCTTCTGTTCCAGTTGACTGGTCTTTTTGATTAATCATTCTGTTCTTACAAAGCAGTATACCAACTCTTTTTATTTTTGTTATATTTTTATTACAACGAAATGTATTTTGTAAAAAGTGATTGTACATTCAGTACCACACCTATATGTCAGAAAACTAAATGAGAATACCTCCACAGTACATTTGTAAAAGAATACCTTTTTTTTTTTTTTAATGTGTTTGGTTGCTTTTTGTTTATTTATTTGTTTGTTGTTTCCCCAGTTCCAGAATTTACTGGAACTTACAGAAAATACCTCAAATAACTAAGTAAGGACATTTTCATTTCTAACTGTCAAAGCCAGTCTTGCATATCTTATTCCAAACATTGATATAAAGCCAGTCTTGCAAATCTTATTCCAAACATTGATATAAAGCCTTCAAGGTTAGGATTTAATATACATTTCCTTGGTTTAGAAAATGCGCACACACACACACACACAAACACACACACACACAAACTTAGGTTGTAGCATGCAGTGTACTCTGATGGAAACTGTACTGAGACAGACACAGACATCTGTTAGCAACAGTTCATATGCACCTTGTGTCTAGAAGCAAAGAGAAGATAAAGGTTTGTGGTTTGCTTTGTTCTTCTTAGAGTCATGTGGTTTTACACCAGTGAGTGATGGGAGGAGGTACTAACTGGTCCTTCTACCTGATCGTTCTGTTCTCACAAAAGAGCAAAAGAGCATCACACTGAAATCATACATAACTACCCAAATGATCACGTAGAGAGAGCAGTTAGCACCTTCATGAAAAGCAAACATCTACATTTGTATTATAAATATCTTTACTGAACTGATGTGTGTTCCCTTGGTTTAAAAGTTACTGTAACAAAACACTGAACATATCTTTTCTGTTGAAGTGTTCACAGTGACTTTATGATATTATTTCAGGCCAGAAAATGAAGTATCTACATCTACACACGACAACAGGGCTGTTACAAACGCCCAAAGACTTTCATCTTCTTCCTTTTCTCTTTCTACTCTTTACCTCTCTCTTCATTCATCTCCCCCTCTCATACCTCCTCTTTTATTCACACTGCTGCAGACACAGCTGGGCTTTGAGACTGTTAATGTCCTCAGCATATGTTGACAGTTTTTGAAAATATATTGTCCTTGCTTTACGAACCTAATGTATATACATAATGTAATTTATAATTATGTACTAATGTAAATTTCTTTGGTTTAGAAAACACAGAGAGAGAGAGAGAGAGAGAGAGACAGACAGACAGACAGACACATAGACACACACACACACACACACAGAGAGAGAGAGAGAGAGAGAGAAAGAGAGACAGACAGACAGACACACACACACACACACACACACACACACACACACACACACAAATAGACACAAACAAAGACTAAGTATCATTTTCATTTTCTTCATTTTCTCTTTCCCCTTTGACTCTTTGAAGACAACGAAAAACTTTATTATTAGCAGGCGCTATTTGACAAAACATTACTCTCAGCATCATAAGCACATTTTCCATTTATGGAAATACGCATAGTATCTCAACACAAAAATAAATGGCTTGGTCTGTGTTTGTTCATTCTTCTTTTCAGGGTGAGGATTAAGGATACAAACTCTGTGTCACTTAAAATATTATATTTTGTGTTCTCTTTTATCACCCTCTCTGGCTCTTTTTAATCAATAGAACCTTCTTGGCGTCTCTGCAGAGGTGTGCTCTAAATGTGAGAATACAGGAAGAGCTCATAATAGGCACTTCACATCAGACAACCTCTCACTCACACATCATGGAGCTCAGTCCACTACATGTACTGCTCTGTAAGTAATCTAATTTTCTTTCTCTATGAATTATACCTGATATTTATAACACTTTGTTCACTTACAGTAACCCAGAGTTGCTCCAACAACAGTAGACCATAGGTTTTTGTTGTTTTTGTTGTTTTCTGTCTTTTAACGCTTATGTTGAATATTGTAGATTTTACTGTAACTATGTGATACATGTGTTTTATAATTTAAAGCATTTAACAAATCATAAGCAACAACATTTGGCCCAATGGACACTGAGCACCCCACTGCGACTCTAATTTGGATAAGCAGTTTTGAAAGTGAGAGAGCGAGCGAGAGAGCGACTGAGTGAGTGAGTGTGTGAGTGATCAAGCAACAACGGTTGAAGTGGCTGTGCTGAATTTTTCTACATCTGAGATGTTAGCAGAACAATTAATAAATCAATAACTTAAACTTAATAATTATAAAAATAACGAAATAAATAAATAAAAGTGGGGCTAACGATCTTGTCTTCTGAAAGACTTAATCAAATTTTGACCCGTGTCTGTCACTGTATTCTTACTATATCCCTCACTGTTCAATTAAAAATGTATTGGAGATTAGTCGACGTTAAAGAAAAGCGGGAATCTTATCTTGACAGTTTGTACTTTAGTACTAATATCCATCGTAATGACAAACGTATTCTTCATGTAGAGTAGTCTTCAAGTGACACTGACTACACACACTGTTTCAAAGCAATTGTGATGTATCTAGAATCAACGGCTATTTATTTGAAAAAAAAGCCTCCTTACTCTGTCCTGTCTGCCCGCGTTCGAGAATCATCTGCGGCCGCTGACGCTGTAACTATCCGATGATATTTGAAATGCTGCCTGAGTTAGACAAACAGATGATAAGACCGTTAAAACGGAAAGATTCATGCCGCCTTAGAGCAAACTGACGCTGTAACTATCCGATGATATTTGAAATGCTGCCTGAGTTAGACAAACAGATGATATGACAGTTAAGACAAAAAGATTCATGCCACTATACAGCAAACTGTCAAGACCAGGCAAGTGGTTGGTAATCACTTTCCGTCCTGTGATACTTCGGTATGAGAAACGATATTGATTAGAGCCCCAATTTTTTTTTTTAAATTCGACATAAACAAAAATTCAATTGAAAAAAAAAGAAAGAAAAGAGATGAAGAAAATTAAATAAAGTTGATTTTTTTTTTCTCCTTTTGGGTTGTTTGTTAATTTGTTGGGCTCACCTTTTTGTCTTTTTTTTTTTTTTTTTTCCTTTTTGGAATAATCAAAGCTTTTAACTGATAGCTAGGAAGCCATCTTGGTCAATCTTGTCCATTTAAAATAAATAAATGAATAAATAAATAAATAAATAAAACTAATTTATATGAAATGATCTTATAGGTATGAGGCATCCTCTCAGAGGTCCCTCGCCTTGAGTCGGTGCTGTATTGATCTCTTCCCTGTTTGCTGGCTTTCTTGATTGATGTGAGAGACACCCTGACCTTGCCTCTAAGATTTAATTTTTCTTTTTTGTAGCCTAATGTTGTTCGGTTTGTTTTAGTCACTCTGCAAAGTGAACACAGTCAAGAAGAGAGAAAGAAAGAAAGAAAGAAAGAAAGAAAGAAAGAAAGAAAGAAAGAAAGAAAGAAAGAAAGAACAATATATACAGTGACTGCTTATGAATAATCAGATCCACTAAAACCAGTTTCCATACAGTGGCCATGTTTGTGATGCCTGAGTGTAGAGACAGTTTGAGCGTCTGTGGTTTAGTTTCTGTTCCATGTCAGCCGTGTGGTTTACAGCAGTGAGGGGGAGGGAGGAGGAGCTAACTGATACTTTGAAATGAGTTTTAGTTTATGTCCTCTGACAGCCGCATAGACATTATTATTATTATTATTATTATTATTATTATTATTATTATTATTATTATTATTATTATTATTATAGGTTTCCATGCCATGCCTGTCTCACACAAACATGTTATCATTGTCATCACATCCATCTACCCATACAATCCACACATCACCACTGAAACTTTA
The DNA here is from genome assembly GCF_902362185.1 of Chanos chanos. NCBI lineage: Eukaryota > Metazoa > Chordata > Actinopteri > Gonorynchiformes > Chanidae > Chanos > Chanos chanos. Next base: position 42,501,825 of record NC_044501.1, on the reverse strand, counting down.
GACTATCAATAGCTTTAGTTACAGTAATACTGAACAGGTTTATATTCATCCTGATCCATTGAACTGCTTGTTTCTGTTACTATTACTGTTGAAAATATGGTGATAATCATATGATTAAGCAGCAAATGAAGCTAATTCATATGCTCAGGCATTACAGTGTTCTTGAGTTAATGTGTATATTTATTTATTTTTCCCACAATTCATGACTATTGTGTAAGGAAACGCACTGTACTAACATGTAACTTCTGATTTTCTTTTCTTTTTCCTTTTTTAAATTCCCTTCTGTCTTTCTAGGGCTGAGTCCTCTACTGTACCCTGGACACAGCCGAGGTGGTGAGCATCGTTTTATCATCGTTAAACTTTTCATGTCTTCAAGTCACTTATGGTCGCTGATACTTAATGTTCCATGCACTATTTGTGGAATTTGAGCTTATATTCTGCATAGTGATGGTCTTCTGCTTATATTGTACAGAGAAACCCAGCGCTTTTCTAATATTGGAGCCTCATGACAGTGAGATCTTCAGAGGAGAGACTGTCACTCTCAGATGTCACATACATGGAGGAGGAGACAGTCAGTGGTATTACATAATGTATAAGAATGGTGTTGTTTCTGATTCATTTATTGAAAATAATGGATATTCATTCAGTGCTACTGAGGCCCACAGTGGTAATTACACTTGTATTGACAAAAGGATGAATGATAATAACTACACAGAGATGAGTGATGCTGTAAGACTGACAGTAATGGGTGAGTGAATTCCTCCTTTTTTTTTTTTTCTTTTGCATTCTTTGTATGTGGGATAGTACTTCAGTCTCTGGTTAAAATCAGTTATATTCTTCCGTCATATTGCAGAATCAGAACTTTTTTCCCCCACATTTTTGATCTTGGATGAGTTTTTTTAGAGTTTTTTTTTTCTTTTTCTTTTATTTACACTGCTTTACCAGCACCTTCACTGACTGTAAAACCAGAGAGCTTCACGTACACTGGAGAGAAATCAATCATCTCTTCAGGCTACACTGAGTGTCACAGATTATTATAAATGCTATACTCAGTGTACTAATAACACTTTCTTCATATCTACAGACTTACCCACAGCTACACTGACTGTAATGCCAGAGACCACCGTGTACAGTCGAGAGACAGTTAGTCTGAAGTGTGTGAAAGGGTCTGGGAGGAACTGGAGATATAAGTGGTATAAAGGCAGCACTCAGACTGCAGTGCCTCAGTCTAATGGTTCCACTATAACTGGAGACACTTTGACCATCAGAGCAGCTGCTGTAACTGACCAGGATCAGTACTGGTGTCAGGGAGAGAGTGATAACAGACCCACATCCTCACAAAGAAGTAACACATTCACTCTCACTGTGAAAGGTAAGGGACAACAGGAACACAGAATCTGTGAGCAAATGATGGAAAGCAGACAAACAAACAAACAAACAAACAAACAAACAAACAAAAAAATGAGTAGTTCAAATGTTTTCTTTTTAATTTTTTTTTTTTTAATCAAAATGTTCTGTGCAGTTCTCATTTATCTTTCTTACTGAAGTGAACATCATGGCGAGATACTGAAAAAGTTGCCCTATGAACAACATGCTCTTCTCTAAATTAATAGTGCAGACAGTTGTGAGTATCTCTCCAAGATGTGGCTGACTGAAGGAGACTCAGTGACTCTGAGCTGTGAGGTTAAAGACTCCTCTACAGGCTGGACATTCCTCTGGTACAGAGTCATTCCCTACAGAGATGGGTTACCCAGGGTTAGTTATAACTCTGTAGAACTCCTCTCAGACAGCAGCAGAGGAGCTGGAGGCTCCTACACTCTCAGCCCTGCTGCTCTTAAACACACAGGAGTTTATGTGTGCAGAGCACAGAGAGGAAACCCAGTCTATTACTCAGAGTACAGCACAACACAGCCACTGTGGGTCACTGGTGAGTCAACAAAAGATCTGTTTTTTTTTTTCTTCTTCTTTTTCAACAGTGCTTGTGTAAAGACGCTAACATTAAGTCCACCCTTCTGTATACGAAATTAGTTTTCTTTTTTTTCTCCTTGTTTTTTTTGTACTAATTGGATAAAATTGCTATTGATGTTGGCATGTGTCTTTTGTTGCATTCATATTGTCAGATCAGTCACCATCACATGTTTGAGTGAATTTGTCATGATACATAACTTCAACATTTACATACTGTATATACTTGTCTCAGGTCTGTCACCTCCAGCCTCTCTGATCATAACTCCAAACAAAATTCAGTACTTCAATTGGGAGTCTGTCACGGCAAGTTGTGAGGTACAGAGTAACTCTACTGGATGGACAGTGAGACGACACAGAGATAAAGGAGAGGTGTCAGATTGTTTATCAGGTTGGGGATCAGTAACAGGATCTACATGCAGCATTGGATACCTTTCATTATATGGCAGTGGAGTGTACTGGTGTCAGTCTGACTCTGGAGGGAACAGTAATCCTCTCAACATTGCAGTGACCAGTGAGTCTCTATAACTAGCAGTCACTGTGAATATTGGATTTATTAACTCCTCGAATTTATATTCACTGTAGTAGCGTTCACACAATGATATAGTGACTATATCCATCTATCTATCTATCATATATATATATATATATATATATATATATATATATATATATATATATATATATATATATATATATATATATATATATGTGTGTGTGTGTGTGTGTGTGTGTGTGTGTGTATATGTGTGTGTGTGTATATATATATATATATATATATATATATATATATATATATATATATATATATATAGTATTATCATTGCATTGCTGCATTCCATAATGTGTATTCTCTTCTAGGGAGATAATTTGACTCTGCGCTGTAGATATCGACATGTCCCCTCAGACTTCAGAGCTGATTTCTATAAAGATGGATTAGTCCTCCAGAGTCAGACTACAGGAGAAATGACCATCCCTACTGTTTCAAAGTCAGATGAGGGTCTCTATTGCTGTAAACGCCCAGAGAGAGGAGAGTCACCAACGAGCTGGATCACAGTCAGAGGTGAGATTCTTTGAAACAACATTGTCATATTTCAGCATGGGCTGCATTTTACTAATGACTGTGCTTGTATATTACTTATAGATTCAGTTGTCAGGTGATGGATTCTCTGCTGTAACAGTGGGAGTGATGGTGGGATTGGGTGTTGTCTTTGTGATCATCATTCTGATGATTGTACTTTTATGTTCCAAAAAATTAAAAGGTAAAAATGTGATCCGATTTGAGATGAGGCAATATTGATGTGTGGACCAAAAGAACATCATGAAATTAATAAATTAATGACAAAATATTTATTAAAAATATAGAATTAACCCCAAATAAATAAAATTAAAAGTGCCTTTTTGTATCATTACAGGTTCTCGTTTAAATAAACTATGCATGTAAGTAATTTTGGGTGATCATCAATATACTCAATAGACAGTCTTGCACATAAAACCGGTCTATGTGTGACAGTGCACTCTTTTGCCCCTAGAACAAAAAGACAGAATAACACCAGTCACACTTCAAACCAGGATCAGAACCAGACAGGAGGAGGACTGGGGACTCTGCAGTCTGGTCTGGACAGAACTGCAACATCACAAGCCTTTTTACATATCAAGCCACTTTAATCTCTAAGCCATTAATTAGCCGAGCCCCAGCAGTACATGTTTAGATGTCTGCAAATCTGGCAAAGTCTTGTAAAAGTATGAACAATAACAACATCAAATTTCATGTTTTGGTTGTTAGATGATGCTGAAGAGGAGTCCAGTGATGTGATTTATTCTCAAATTGTGATAAGAGACATGAAAACCAAGAACAAAGGTAAATTGACCTCACCTCACAACCCAAAAGAAACGAGTTTTCCATTCGTATTGTACGAGTCATCATATTTTATGAACTCTATGGCTTTTCCATTCATTTTGTCATACTGACACAGCTGTAACAAGAGCACAGAATGCAACATAAACTCAGAGTAATACAAATCAGTGATGCTGTAAAAAGCAAAAATGGAAAAGATCGTCATATATCTTAAAGATCTACATCCCTTTTTTTCTTTTTCTATGAGAGAAGGGGAAAAGTAAAACACTGTGAAATATATTATGTAAAATAATATTTCAAATGTTTCAATGAAATGTTTCAAGACATTTAAAATTTTACAGGTCCAAGAGGAGAAGACAGATTGTAAAGACAAATGGCTGCAGAAAATGACATCGGAAGATCATCAAGCTAATATAAAGTAATCGTGATGTTAATGGTATATGGCGATATATATCACGATATATTTTCCCACTGTATGATAGCCCTCTTCTTTTGTGTAAAATATAATGTCTGTAATGCTCTCAGTTTAATATTTAGCATTTATGTCTTTTTTGCATATTGCCAATTGCAGTCAGCATCATTCTAGAATCATTTCTCATTCTAAAGAATGTCCTAGTAGATTAATACGTGGAGCAGATCTCACTTAACCGAGAGTAAAAACAAACGATAACTTTCAGGCCACAGTATATGACCACATGTAACACAATCATTTCATGTACAAACATCGCAGTAACATAACTAATAATGTCATGCATTTTATGTGTCCTGGTCACTGAACAACTTTATGGCCTTTTCAAACTCTACATAATATTTGACTTACAAACTTTCAGGGTATTAAAATAAATTTCTCTGAGAATTTTTAGAGATTTCATGTGTGTTCCTTTGATCCTGTGCAGGTATGTTTCAACATAATCTTAATGTTCACATAAAAAGATCTGATATGATTCTTCTTTACCTCAACAATACCTAATCATCCAAATCCATAACTTGTTAACTCAGGGTGACTGGAGAGTGTAAAGATACTGTCAGATGTAACCACTCTAGTATATTATGTCATGTTTGTGAGGTGTATAATCTGTGTCATATATCTAATGATCACAGTCTCACTAACAGCTGGATCTAGAGTCAGTGTGGATGGATGGATATGTCTAGCTGAACTTAGCCTTCTCTCAAGCAGATGGAGACAAAACTCTGGACTTCACTTTCTCTTAAAGTACCAAGAGGATGTCTTGGTTAAAAGTATTGGCTTTGGTATACGTATTTTAGAGGATTTGAGGGCCCTCTAACTTCTGGTATTGATGAGTTTTAAAATTTTCTACAAAAAAAAAAAGTCTATTTAAAAAAAAAAAAAAAAAAAAAATGAACTCCTTTAGGGGAGGTGCTTTATGGTAGAGAATGTTTGGTGGTAAGAGTTTTATGTACTCATGTATTTATTTATTTATTTATTTATTTTTCAGTTAAAATAGTTGAATAAAACATAATTATATTTTAACTTATAAAATGTTCATTCAGGGATGAAGAGATAGAGGAGACCCTTTTTTCTTGTTTCGCTCTGTTTATTTAGTCAGTGTTTGTTTCCTTGGGACTGACTTCCGCCATGTCTTGGCCCTTTGTCTCCTCAACATTTACCTGTTCACTGCTGCTATCTGTCCTAATCCCTGTTCCCGCTTTCTGAGGCCCCAGATCCAGTTCCTGCTCCTGATCCTGTCTTAGTGTCCAGCTCGAGTCCAGTCGCCACAGGTCTTCCAGTTGCTGCAGAGGCTCTGGTCACCTCTGGGTGCCTAGTCCCTGTTCCTGGCCCCACAGAGGCTTTGGCAGCCTCTTGGTCTCAAGTTACAGTTCCTGTCCACATTGTCTTGGAGACTCCTACACCAGTTCCTGTCATATCTGAGGCAGTGACCCCAGTACCTGTCCCCATGTCTCAGAGGTTCCAGTCTCTGTGCCTGCTGCTGTCGCTGCAGCTCCTTTGAAATCCTCAGACATCAATGGGGGTCTGGTAGCAGTTCTGAGCACTGGACCCCTGACATCAGATACAGAGCCTCTCGGTACAGAGATTGTCCCAGGTTCTACCCCCCCAAAAAGGCTCTGACTCCAGATCCTTCAGGTCCATCATCTGGCCCACCATCAGATTCTTCAAACCCTTTTGTTCCATTGTCTTCTCTGACTGCAGATTCTCAAGACTCTCCAGTTCCATTATCTGCTCTGACTCCACATTCTCCAGACTCTTCAGTTCCATTGTCTGCCCTGACTCCACATTCTCCAGACTCCACTTCCATTATCTGCTCTGACTCCACATTCTCCAGACTCTTCAGTTCCATTGTCTGCTCTGACTCCACATTCTCCAGACTCTTCAGTTCCATTGTCTGCCCTGACTCCACATTCTCCAGACTCCACTTCCATTATCTGCTCTGACTCCACATTCTCCAGACTCTTCAGTTCCACTGTCTGCCCTGACTCCACATTCTCCAGACTCTCCAGTTTCATTGTCTGCTCTGACTGCAGATCCTCTAGACTTTCTAGTCCCATCAAACATGCTCCCTGAGTCCCCCCATCCCTCTGGTCCCCTCTATTCCTTATGGCTCTCTAATGCCCTGTTCACGCCTTGCATTAAGATCTGATTTTCGTCATCCGATCACAAGTGGACAGTGTACACATGCATCCGTTTACACCTGGCTTTAGAATCCGGATCCACATGCATCCCGAGTTACCACTTCAGACTCGCTCTATATGCAAATAAACACGTACAACATTTCTGTTTGCAGGGACCAAATGTGTTGTTGCTTTTAACCAGTGGGAGGCAGCACCGCGTTTTCCATGCGTGGTCCACCAGAAATTAAAAGAGCTAGAAGAATTGTGCAGAGCACTTAGCACATGTGTGAATCGAAACAGTACAGACTGGCTCCTTGGTGTGCTCCTTGCAAGATGTTTGGTGCGTATGTAATGTCTTCTTGTTGTTGAGCAGAAAGTTCATGTTTGTTATTTATCCTTGTTGTATCTCACTGCACTTTGACGTCGTTGTCACGTGAATGACTTCGTACTTCCGCCTAAGCGGAGGACACCAGTTGAGTGGGCGGTACACATGTAATACACATACACAAATACACATGTACATACTTACCTATGAATACACACACACACACAAACACAAACACACACATACGCCTACACACACATGCGCGTGCACACACGCACACACACACACACACACACACACACACACACACACACACGAGAATACACATGTACATACTTACCTGTGAACAGACACACACACACACACACCCACGCCTACACGCACTTGTGTGCAGACACACACGCACACACACACACACAATCTCTCTGTCACACGCGCACACACACACACACGCACACAAGCACACACGCTCACACATGCACACACACATACATACACATGAACACCCAGAACACAGTGTGCAGAGAAAAATAGGTCAGCTAACATATTGCCTTTAACAAACCCAAGCACAATGTGCACGAGAGCAGGCAGGGAGTGGGTGTTTGTGGTTTTGTTTTCGTGTCCATTTCTGCCAGGTGGTTTAGATCAGTGAGGAGGTAGGGAGAGAAGCTAATTGTTCCGTTGTCCTGTGTGTCAGTGAAAGTTCTCTGAAGAGAGGACAAAGATGAAATAGAAGAGTCGTTTTACATTTTGCAGAGCTCATAGGTCAAAGTCAATGTGAAATAATGTAATTTCCTCAGCATTGAAGAGAAGTCTTATTGAATCAGTCATAACACTTCACATCACAGATGCTCTGACCACAGTTCAGGTTTTTCCGTGATAATGGGATTTTCAACTCACATTTCAACACAAAGGTCTTGGCATGTGTCAGACCTAAATGCACATGCCAGTACATAGCCCCCCCCCACACACACACACACACACTCTCTCTCTCTCTCCCTCACACACACACACGCACAGTGTAAAAGTCCCAACCACAGCACTGGTGTATTTCATGAAGGGAGCAGAGTAGAGGTGTGAGTTTGTGGTTGGTGTCTGTTCTAGTTAAGTCATGTGGTTTTGTTGGCAGGCTTCTAAGGACAGTCATTTGTGCAGTTGCTACACTGAAGTTTTCAGTTAGGCTTGAGAAAGAAAGTTAAACTATATTTGCATAGATTTCAGAAGACAATAGTACTCTTTTATAAATTGTACGCTCACCACTGCAGGATATGTGAAACTCATTTAATAAACTGCAACAATGCACTTTCTGTTTTAAGTGTTTCCTCTGACAAAATATGACTGTAGATTATTGTTTCTTATTGTATAGCTCAGACTTGTACGACTGAAGCAGAAAAGTTAAAGTAATACCCCAACACACCCATTTTTATTGCGCTTACCATCTCTCTCTCTCTCTCTCTCTCTCTCTCTCTCTCTCAGTCTCTCTCTCTCTGCAGAGGTGTGACCTTAAAGTGAGGATACAGGAAGAGCTAATAAGACACACTGTGGTGCATACAGTCTCTCACTCTCACTCATTAGTACAGCATGGAGTTCAGTCCACTACATTTGCTAATCTGTAAGTAACAGCTTTCTCTTGTTTCTTATATTGTCAATTATATATTTCTGTAAAAGTGGAAAAAAAGACTCTAAACTCTTGAGAAGCAACTTGGTGATCTAATCATATCATGCCATGCAGTTAAGTCTTACTCCTGAGTAAGATAATCTATACTATCAACAGTAAGTAGAGTTACAGCCAGAGAGTGTTGTATTCTCTATGTGTCAGTGAGAGAATTTGTCAGTGGGAGATTTAAGGTCTTGAGCAATTCATCTCTACTTTGATGAAAAAATACAGTGGTTTATCACTTCCTCTATCCCTGAACGGATCAGCACATATCAACTACTCATACTCTCCATTTTCACATTCAGATAACGAATAAATTACAAAGCTGGTGTTGGCTGGATTGGAAGTGACAATTGTATGTTTTCATTTTATATTCTTTATGTTGAGATGCATTACAACTTGTATTCATTATCCTTTCGTATTTCACGGCGTTGAACATTGTCTAAAGTGTAGAGTTATGTTTCGAGATCTTACAGTGTTTTCTCCGTGTCAAATGCACTGTACAATCATAAATCCCCACTATTGCACTAGCCCTGCATGAATCTGGAAGACTCACATCTTTTCACTTTCCAAAGTACAGCTACATCTTGCAACTGTTTAGGTCTGTGTTCCTTGGTTGAGTTGCCTGAGGAAGGTGACAGTTAAAAACTCATAGCCACACTGGTACTGAGACTTCCACAATGTTTGTTATTTATTACTCACATAAACTACTCAACCTTACCAAGCCTGGTTGTACGGTTACTGTTTGCTAACATATGAACAAAAAACAGAGGCCACATGTAACCTAAATGTTTTACCACTGGGCTGGGAGGTAAAAGAGGAAGAAAAGGTAGTTAAGCACTAAGCATTTTCTCTGCAGTAAATGCACTGCTTAATTAACGTAGGAAGGAAAAACAAGGCGCTGTCCAATGACGCTGCCTCTCTCACACCAAGGGGCACAGTATGTCTTAAAGCCACACTCCCTAAATCCGACTGTTACAATCTCCACAAGAACATAGTGTGTTTTGGGGCCAACACCTCATCCCTGGATTTGCCTGAAGTTGTAATGGTATGAGTATGAATGTTAATATGAAGAGTGTCTGAAGTGTGATGTCAGGCCAAGTATCCTGTCAGTTTAACCCTCCCAGAAACGTCCAGTTCTGGTCTTTGTGATGGTCAGTCCAGACTGTGTTTCATAGTGTTATGAGAGAAGGCTCCTCATTCTCTGTCCTTACTCTCCTGATTCTGTCCTCTCCTGTTATTTAACCTGAAGAGATTTTACTGCAGGGTGATCTGGAAGAGTGCCACCAGAGATCAGTGATGGAAGTGTTCCTCAATGCCCATTGCTTAGTCTAATGATAGGGAGAAAGACTCACATGCGCAATCACACACACACACAAACACACACACACACACACACACACACACACACACACACAAGCATGCACGTACCTACACACTCACACATATAACTGAACAAACAACATCTGTGATTATATCACATTATATAATGCAATATAAACAGCAGACTTGTAGCTTGCATTAATATATTTACTAGATAATAAGTTAATCAGTTAATAAGTTTATCACTTGTCTCTTTTTTTTATATATTTATTAACGCAGATGGCCCTCAGTGTAGAAAAGACATTTTTGGTCACACAACTCTCAATGTTAACTCTTTATCTCTGTTTGTGTCTTTCCCCGTGTTTCAGTGCTGTGTACTCTACTCCACTCTGGACATCATACCAAGGGTAATGAACACATTATGAATGTTTTTATTTGCTTAACACTGTATTTGTCCTGTGTGTGTTAAACTTCACTCACATGACTGACATTCATTCCTGCTCATCATTTATGACTCACAGTCTGTAATAGGACATCAGTGAATGATGTATTATCACAAAGAATATACTCACTGTTCTACATTAACTTTCATACACACATAGAAAGAATTACAGCAGGTGCTGCCTTTTGACATTATTGAGGAATAACAATTTTTTTTTTTTTTTTTTTTTTTTGACTCAGAGAGATGTGTTTTTTCTGTTAAACAGAGATACCAAGAGCTGTCCTAACAATCGAATCTCATGACAGTGAAATCTTCAGAGGAGAGACTGCCACTCTCAGATGTGACATTCATCGGGGAAAAAACAAGCAGTGGAATTACCTATGGTATAAGGATGGTGTTTTTATCACACGTTACAATAATGAGGATAACAAACTTTCATTCACAGTGTACGACAAAGGTGAATATACCTGTGCAGGAATGCGAGTGGTTGACTCTCTGCACTCAGAGATGAGTGATGCTGTAACAGTGACAGCGTTGGGTGAGTCTGTTAATATTCATTTCTGCACTGTTAAGATTTCTCATTATTTACTGTCTGTAAAAATATGCTAGTCTTTCTGTCCTTCATATTAGAGCCCGACCGATACAGGATTTTTAAGACCGATACCGATTTCGATATTTGAGGATTTAAAAAGAAAACATAATAATATATCAGCCGATATTCTTTTTTTTTTTTTTTTTTTTTAGAAACCAATAGCATAAATAAAGATTTACCCTAACATTTGTTATATGTAGTTATTTAAGTGTCCTCACCAAAATAATGAGACATAATGCAGTTTAAAAATAAACTTGTTTTGTTACCATAAGTAGTACTTTGAACAAAGGTACAACAAAATATATTTACGTTTTGATAAATAGGAGTCAAATGTATAAAAATACACAAAAGTAAAAGAAAACAAAAAAATCCAAAAAACAAAAACAAAAACGTGTGTGTGCATATATATATATATATATATATATATATATGTAGCTTGCATTAACTATAATATATATATATATATATATATATATATACAGACACACACACACACACACACACACACACACATATATATATATATATATATATATATATATATACATAGATAGATAGATAGATAGATAGATAGATAAATAGATAGATAGATAGTTTTAATGCAAGCTACTAGAAACCTTTTTTCAACCACCCTTTGGCGCTGGCTGTCTAAAACGTGCCATTTCAGACTATGCAGTAAGCTGATATTGACCTAGAGTTACCGTTGCAGTTTAATGCATCTACTACCACAAGACTGTCTGCAGTGAGGACTTGCGACTTTGGGACTTCATGCGACACCTTTGAAAAAGAAACTAGATAACTTTGTTTGGCTACCAAGCCATGTTAGATACTTGTTCAACTCTCGTTTATTTATGCCCCCTCTGGTTTAATAAATTCCACAAAACCAACAGACATAACAGATATAGCTTATTTACCGTTGCTTCATTTAGGCAGAAAAACAAAAATGCTATAGTTTAACCGCACATTAACGTTAGCGGTCTTCCACTGATGCGTATCGCATTAGCTAGCTTTGTGGGTAACCTCATTTAGCAATGGATAGCTTATAAACCGATGTTGTAAGCGATGTTGCCAGAAAATTTTTAGAAGTGATGAGGGAGAATTGATGGGACCATTGTTTGTTTCCTTGCTAGAACTGCCACACTCTTTAATAAATGAACCTACAGTCAAGTTTGTCAACAGCTTAGCCTGCACAACTCAAATACCCTAACATTTGACGTAATTTTGATGTTTAGGGTGTTTGACTGATAGTACGGGCTTTCACATTACCGCAGCAAAACCAGGCATGGCTGACATGAATGTTGTCAAGCTTATTTGGGCTAAGAGGAAAAGTGATGGGGGATGTTTATTATTATTTGAGTAATGTATTTCACGTGACAGTTATCAGTTTACCAATAACATCGATGGTCTCCATCGTGGGCTACTCTACTCTCAACTTTGGTTAGGTCAACAGATTGTTGTCAGTTGTTGTTTTGCCGCATGTGTGTTGCCAACAATGGAGTTGCCAACAATGGAGTTGACAAACTACGCAACGACAACATTCATAACATCTTCCGTCTCTCCGTTTCTTTTCTAACTGACATTTATCGGCCGTTATGAACGCTGATACCATATATCGGCAAGTAGCTCATATGGGCCAGTGTTTGTTAACGATGTCCATTACCTGTATGCAAACGCCATGCTTTAGAAAATATTTTATTATGAAGAGACATGGTTTTACTGCCACAAAATGAGTTGTTGAATAAGAAAATATGGTCACAGTGGTCACAGAACTGTATGGTGCTGTGAGTGGGATCAGTGCTGATGTCAGGTTTGAAATATGATTATACATTACTCACATTTAACAATGCTGCTGCATCTCTTTGTTCACCTGAATGAAGTGTGTTAAAGAAACAGAGGAGAGTGTTTTATGTGTTTTATGGTTACATTGTGATGCACTGGTGACCTGTCCAGGGTGTTTCCCCGCCTTTTGACCAATGAGTGCTGGGATAGACTCCAGCACCCCCCGCGACTCTAATCAGGATAAACGGCTTATATAATGAATGATTGAATGAATGGTTACATTGTAAATGCAAATACTAACAGTGAATATGTATGAGTAATCTGTAAAGGGTTTTCCTCTTCCGTTTGTACAGACTTACCTACAGCTACACTCAAGGTCACACCAGGAATTTATGTGTACACTGGAGAGACAGTCAGTCTGAAGTGTGTGATAGAGTCTGGGAGGAACTGGAGATATAAGTGGTATAAAGGCAGCACTCAGACTCCAGTGTTTCAGTCTGATGGTTACAACATAACTGGAGACACATTCACCATCAGAGCAGCTGCTGAAACTCACCAGGATCAGTACTGGTGTCAGGGAGAGAGAGACAGTGGAGGAACAACCTCATATCTAAGCACTCCTGTGTATCTGTATGTCCAAAGTGAGTAACTTTTGTGATACATAAAAGTCAAAAGTTAATGTTCAGCATCACTTTATTTTGACTACATATAAATGAATATGGAGTAATAGCACCTTTAAACTCATATAACTGTCATTTAATTTAGTCAACTCATCAGTTCTGTGTATAATCACACTGCTAAAATCTGGTTAATTTGAAATATTATTTTGAATGCGTCCTGTTGTAGATATATATATATAAAGAGAGAGAGAGAGAGAAAGAGAGAGCGCTATCCAAATTGAGAGAGTATACATAGCAGTATTCCTCTTTTGTTCATGTCCACAGTGTTAGCAACTGCTAAACTCATAGTAAAACCAAAGACCCTTGTGTACACTGGAGAGACAGTCAGTCTGAAGTGTGAGAAAAAGACTGAAAGCAGATGGAGATATAAGTGGTATAAAGGCAGCACTCAGACTGAATTATCTACAGATGACCAATATAAATGTTATGTTTAACTTTGTAAATTTTGCGAACATCTATTGATTTAATACGGACACTCTAAAACAAAACAAAAATCGGTGTAGAGAGAATGTGTCTGACTATGACACTCTGGCTGGGGATTTCAGTATTATATTAATGAATTCAGTAGAGTTATGACAATATATTCGATATTGCAGGACATCATCCTGAAATTACAGTTCTGTCTCTCTGTGTCTCAGCTCTGTATCCTCTAGTTTCTCTGATCATCAGTCCTCAGAGAACACAACACTTTACATCTGATTCTCTCTCACTGAGCTGTGAGGTACAGAGTAACTCTACTGGATGGACAGTGAGACGATACACAGATAATGGAAAGCTGTCAGACTGTTCATCAGACTGGGGATCAGTAACAGGATCTACATGTAGCATCAGCTCCCTCCAGTCATCAGACAGTGGAGTGTACTGGTGTCAGTCTGACTCTGGAGGGAACAGTAATCCTCTCAACATAACAGTGACATGTACATCTTTATCAACTGATAGTTACTAGTGATTAAACTCTTGTGTAACTGTTAAACCACACTTGATATAAAACTGAATATATTATCAACTGAAGTGTTGATAGTATTGGTGTTTCTGTATTCTCCACTGTGTGTGTAACTGTGTTCTGTTCTATAGATGGTAGTGTGATCCTGGAGAGTCCTGTCCATCCTGTTACTGAGGGAGATACTTTGACTCTGCGCTGTAGATATCGATATGACCCCTCAGGCCTCAGAGCTGATTTCTATAAAGATGGATTAGTCCTCCAGAGTCAGACTACAGGAGAGATGACCATCCCTACTGTCTCAAAATCAGATGAGGGTCTCTATTGGTGTAAATACCCAGAGAGCGGAGAGTCACCAAAGAGCTGGATCACTGTCAGAGGTGAGATAAAAAATATTTTTAATCTGTTCCTAACTCCCGTGTGATACTGAAGTAGTATGGGTATATTGCTAATGTGTGTGTGTGTGTGTGTGTGTGTGTGTGTACTTGTGTGAATAAACTCAGTGTCAGGAGATGGATTCTCTGCTGTAACAGTAGGAGTGGTGGTGGGACTGAGTGTTGCTTTGGTGATCATCGTTCTGATCATCCTGCTTTATTGCCGCAAAAAAAAGAGAAGGTATCTGCATCTTCACTTTAACTCCAAGTATATGTATAAAAACCCAATAATTTAAAATCATATTACAATGATTTTATTAAATCACCTGGATTGTCTGCACCAACTGTTTCAGATTCTTATGTGAACATGTTGTATGTAGTAATAACAACATTTTAAATGACTGATGATGTCAGTTCTAGACTATAATGATTCTTGCTTTATCATTACAGGTCTCTGCTTTAATGAAAGATGCTTGTAAGTAATTCAGATTTTGTGTAAGTCATGGCCTTGGCAATCATACTGCACACTCAGAGCTGCTGTATGTATACTAGTGATGTCTGTCTCCCTCTAGAGTCAAAAGACAGAACAGCACCAATCAGGCTTCAAACAATCTGAACAAACATTGAAAGCAGAATATTGCTTGCACATCTTCAATACTTCTCATGTGTTTCACAAGGAGGAAAAATATTTATGATCACATATTTTATTATCCTTTTTCTCCTGTCAGACAAGACCAGCACTTCACAGACACACATAGTTTACTCACTGTTGCAGTCAAATACAACCACATGTATAACAACACCATCATTACCTTTCTCATCACACAGCCACAGCATTCTAACTGGGACTGAGCCTGTCTGAGTGCACTGAGAAAGGCAATAACATAGCAGGACAGTAAACAAAGATAAAAACAAAACAATTGACAAAACATACAAAACATTAATAGTGTAAGGATTATATTTGCTTCAGGAATAAAGTAATGATCGTGTAGATGCTCAAATTCAGCTTAAACTCAGTCTGAGGCTGCTGATGTGTTGCTGTGTTAAGATGTCATGTTGAATTTCACATGATTCATAGAAATTTTGTTGTTTTTTTTTTGTTTTTTTTTCTGTATCAGATGAGATGAGTGGACAGTCAGAGCCTGAATACCCAGAGCTGAATGAGGCTGTGTAGGACAAGAAACATGGTTTACACAGTCAATACGCTCTGAGAATTTGTCAGTTCACAGAAAGGATGACCATACTCATGAGGCAGAGGATGTTAAAAACAAAGAAGACTTATTTAAAAAAGATTAAGTGGCAAAGGCATATTAAAAAAGAGCTCTCAATAATTATGATGTTTAAAGGATTGACTCCTTTGAGGTTTGTTTTTGCTTGCTTCGGTATTGTAACATTTAAAAATGCATCACACCTTAAGGTTATCTCTGTTTTTATTTGTTTTGTTTTTTTTTGTTTTTTAATTATTATTCTTACCAATAAATCAATTTGAGAACAAACTCTCTGTTACGAAGAGTCTTTAAAGAGCTGCATATGTTAAGAAATATATATGTGATATGTAGATATTATTGCCACAGTTTTCAGTTCCTTTCCTTCCCTGTATCTTAATAATTATACCACCCTATAAATTACTCTTCAAGGAACTGTATTGATTAAGTGAGGGGTTGACCCAGTATCCTCTTACACTGAAGCACAATTTTCAGCCTTAGGGGAAAAATGATGTTTTTTAATGTTGCTTTAAACTTTGTCAGTAATTTAGACCCTGTAAACTTTGTGTGGAGGGTCTTCAAGAGTGAATGAATGTGCTTATCTTAGATCAGATTTAATATAAAGCAAAAGGGTTTTCTGTTCCATAAAGACATGTCCAATGAGTTGTGTAAATATATTGATCAGTTTTTTTTTTTTTTTTGTATTATGCATGCGTGTAAGAATGTGGATACTTGTTAGACAATTGTTTTTATATAATGCTCAATGCATATTAAATAATATTAATAATAATTGAATGACATGGGTCATTTGTATTTTTTTTCCCGCTGTCTTTTCCTTTGTTGTTAATTGAATGTATCTGCTTGTTTTCATTTTAAATAAAACTTTCTAACATTTAAAATGATCTTGATACAGTCTGTTCTTGAACAAAAAGGGCGGACCCCCCCCCCCCCCCCCCCACACACACACACACCCCCTTCACCCATTGTTGTGTGGACAACAATGTGTGTTATAAACACTTCCTGTATTCACACTGAGATCACACCTCTGGAGAGAGAGAGAGAGAGAGAGCGATAATGAGAAAAAAGTGTGTGAGAATAGATTGAGTTTATTAAAATGAATTTTAATATAGGCTAACCTACTAATACAGACAACAGACTTAAAGACTCATTATTAGTAATTAGAGGATCACAGTGAGAAAGAATGGCCTTCAATCGTTTTATAATCACAGTTCTCTCACTTACTTATCTGAAAAAGAACACATAAAAACACATCTTCAGACACATAAAATGAGTTGTATTGTCCTCTGAACATTATTATAATATAATTTTTCTGTCTTTCTCAGGCCCTGCTGAAGAGATCAGTGAAGCAGGATACAGGGCCAGTTGTCACCCTCTCCCTGGTAAAAACCACATCACTGAAATAGAACAAACCACAAAGTCACACCTTTACTCTGTTCTCACATATCATAAAAATAGGTTCTGTGCTTGGGACTTTTAGAGTGTTTATGTGTGCGTGCATGCGTGTGTATGTGTGTGTGTGTGTTTGTGTGTGTGTGTGTGTGTGTGTGTGTGTCTGTGTGTGCGTGTATGCGAGCGCACGTGTGTGTGTGTCTGTGTGTGTGTGCGCGTGCATGCCTGTTCGCCTGACTGTGTATGTGTGTGTGTTTGTGTGTGTGTGTGTGTGTGTGTGTGTGTGTGCATGTGCGTGTGCGTCTGACCGCGTGTTTGAGTGTGTGTGTGTGTGTGTGTGTGTGTGTGTACCCACAGGTTCTGCCCCTCCCCCTTCCTCTTGTTAAAATGTCCTCTCTGTGCAAAAGTGGTGGAAAATTCCACTGTCTCTTTCAGTGACTCTGTTAACAAAGAGAGAGACTCACCACCAAGTTTGATTAAAAATATGTTGTCTGTCGCTCTTTTACTTCATCATTTCTCATATGGTCAACTTGAGTTTGACATTTGTCTGTGTAAATTTTATTTTCAGTTGAAATGTTGCTGCTGAGATGAGAGAACAGTCTTTGGTGTATGGAGAGACTCTGTGGTAAGACTTTGTCCAGGTGACCTGGTAGATCCAGATTAAACACAAAACAGGAGAAGACACCTACACCCACATCACTCATCATCACATTCATCACCTGATGGTGTACAAGACTGTAGATGGGTGTAGGAAAATTAAGACAGGAAGACTCTCTCACAGTGACTAGAGCTTCAGTTATTACAATAAAAACAGTCTATGCAGAGTGGTCACTCTGACAGTTGGTTTGGTTGAAATTAATGACGGTCAGTTTCTGTTAAATTCAGCAGGGCAAGTTATGAAAGTCGGTGTGTGATCTGTTTTATTTACAGATTTACTGACATAACGTTGTAAAACAGAATTTGCTATGTAATAAATCTGTTATTTTCATCATGTTGTTCTACGCAGGAAAGACTCAATTCTTTTTTCCACCTCAGCATATCACACCTCTCAGAAATGACCAGATTCACCCCCCTTGTGGCCATGGAAAGAATTGCATCTTACATTCCAATAAATCATGGACTTTTATTTCTCTGTGATTGCAGGGTATGTCCTACCTTTCTGAGACCCAGCTGCGAAACAGCCAAGGAAAAGAAAATCAGGTTGATTCAATTATTCATTAAAAGTAATTTCTTTTATTTTGAGGGGATTTCTCACATGAAAACCCCTCTGTTGTATGTGTGGTCAGACAACAGAGGGGTTTTCATGTGAGAAATCCCCTCAAAATAAAAGAAATACTAGTAACAGTAACAGACATGGAGACAATGCCATTAGAGACCTGAGAGGACAAAGCTCTCTCTGGGAAGAGTGACTGGGTCCATTGTTTTGTGCATAAGGCCATTTACATGTGCTTAATGTAAAAAAAAAGGTGGGGGTGGGGTGGGGGGTGGGGGGCAGAGATCCATTATGTGAAATGACTCTGTGTTTTGTACAGCAAACAACCTGCTTAAAAAATAATAATGATTAAAAAAAAAAAAAAAAAAAAAAAACCTGATCTTTTAATGGCATGATGAAAGGAATTCTTTACATCACAGTCTCTTCAGAAATGAATGCTCAGTGAATGTTGTTATGGAAGTGTGTGGCAGTTTTTATTCATTAATGTGAGAAAATTGTACACAAGATTTATTACTATCTAAAAATATGCACCTAGATTGACACTGGCCACCTAAGCTCTAGCATTAATGTGACCCTTTACTGACTGGGTGACAATGCTGTATTTCAGCAAAACAGTGTGAACTTGTACTTTTAGGTCCATCTGCCCCTCTTACTGATAAAACAGCATTTATAAAACAGTTCAATAGCAAAAGAAACATAAGCCAAAGGTGTTCATACCCTAAGCTCTGTAAACAAGATAGGAAAAACAAAGGCAAGGTAGATAAACACAGATCCTCTTACATATTAAAATCCTTGTCTTATCTAAGATACAACACCTATAAAACACAGTGCTCAGTTAGAGTTGCCATCAGTGATACAATGCACAAAGGTCTGAGGATATCAATTTGAAAAAATACATTAGATAATTTTTGAGTCTTAGATAATCATTTGAATCACTAGAATCATAGCTAACCTGTTAGAATATTAATTTCAGTGAGAGAAGTGTTGTAATAAAAAAAAAAAAAAAAAAAAAAAAAAAAAAAAACAAGAGAAAGAGAGAGAGAGAGAGAGAGAGAGAGAGAGAGAGAGAGAGATCTGGAGAGAGAGAGAGAGAGGGAGAGAGGGGGAAGTGAAAGAGGCTATGCAAAACCTGTTTTCATCGGTAATGTAAATCAGCCCTAGATATGATAAGTAATCAGAACTCTGAAAATAAGAATAATATATAAGCAATGATTAATGATTAAAGCACAGTACAAGAAACAAACAAACGGCTGAAAAAAGTTGTTCTATATATCAGCCCACCATTGCTGTGGTGATGAGTTGATATATGTTTGATCATCTTTGGACATGGTTTCTTCTCATTTCAGCATCTTCAATTATTTATCTTCATAATCTGCTATTTCCTTTTAGGTCTGTAAAAGGTCAAAGCTTGTTTACTACTGCAACAGCACATCACAGCTACAACAACCAACATCACAAAATCAATTCAGTATGTAAGTGAGAAGAAAATGTAACTGTCTTTAAGAGGGCATGACCTATTTTCAGAGTACACTAACTTAACTTTTGGTGCATTAGTCTTATCTGTGTGGGCTCTCACTGATACAGTGTTTCACCTTTACTTAAGTAAACAACATAATGCCATTTATTTCGTTGCATGTTTACTCCAAAATGGAAAGCAAACATTGACACTTATACAATGACAACATTTCTGTACTAACATATTTCTCTTAAGAAAATAAAAATGGCTCTCTCTCACCATTCTGGCTTCTGATTGACATATCATTGGTGTAACCATGTGTTTGTAATAACATAAAGCCATATTATAAAGGATTAAAAATCTCCTTCAACCATGATATTTGAGAGAATCTTCATATGAACTGACTAGTGCTCCAAGAGCTTTGACGCCAAATCCAGTCCTTTCTCATACATACCGTGTTTCAGCTCTGAATAAACAGCCTCTGTACTGGATTTTATCTCACCTGATTCAGAGAATAAAACATTTTGTCACATTTGCTGAAACGTTTTTAAAACTTTTAAAGCTCAAACTTTTAACATGGGAACATTTTAATTTGTGTTAAGTATTTTTTGAGATGGGGGAATTAATGCAACAGTATACCAGTTTGTTACCACTTTATTACTTATTTATTAAACATTAATCTCACCTTTACTCTTCTTCTTGTTTTTCTTATGTTTTATCACAATAGGAGC
Organism: Chanos chanos; assembly: GCF_902362185.1. Taxonomy (NCBI): domain Eukaryota; kingdom Metazoa; phylum Chordata; class Actinopteri; order Gonorynchiformes; family Chanidae; genus Chanos; species Chanos chanos. The sequence goes on along the minus strand of NC_044501.1, from coordinate 42,481,286 downwards.
ATAAGTCACATCACTGGCTCCAGCTACACAATCTATAGCGCAGTAGAATACACACAGTGTAAATAAATTTAGATTTAGTTCATCTCATATTTAGCCATCATATGGTACATCATTGTTTTCCTCCTGGAGCAGTTATAACCCTTACACTTTAAATGAATGCTCTTCACACAGACAGCAGTTCTTGGCTTACTTTTCTGTCTTTTTACTGTCTCTCTTATCAAAGGTCTTAAAACTCAAGTATGTTCATTCTCAATATTTTTGAGTGTGTGATGGGGAGTGTGATGATGGTGTTACTATACCTGTGGTTGTGTTTGGCTTCAGCTGTGAGTAAACTGTGTCCTCCTGTGATGTGTTGATCTTGTCTGACAGGGATGAAAATTTCAGCCAATCGGATACAATTTCAAATGAAATGAAACGCATGATGCTTTATGCAGAGGTCATTGGAAACAAAGTCATGCTGCTGTACTTGTGAGGTGAGGTCGATTTACCTTTGTTCTTAATTTTCATCTTTTTCATCACAATCTGAGAATAAATCACATCACTTGGTCCTTCTTCTGCATCAGCTGTCACACAAGACATACAATTAGACTGTCACTGCTCACACTTATCTTGTGACTTTGCCAAACTTATAGCAATTTAAAATGTACTTCTGACCTCTCCTAATGATGACAAAGAAGTTCATTATGTATAAAAATGTTTGTAAAGACACAGTTGTATTCTGACCACACTGTAGAGACATGTGTCCTGACTGAGGGCCCACTCCTCCTCTAGTCTGGGACTGATCTTGATTTGAAGTCTGGTTGATGCTGTTCTGTCTTTTGCCTCTAGGGGGCAACAGAGATCACTGATACAAATGCATCAGCATTCTGTGCAAGACTGACAAATTGTATTTATGTGAACACAAAATCACTTACGAGATTATGCGGTTTAACGTGGGACCTGTGATGATATACAAGGTATGGTTTATTTTTTATGTAGTCTACATTGAAACTATGTCTCATAATTTGATGATGTAGAACAGTTAAAAAATCTTTTACTATCTTTTACTGTCTTTCATGTATTCAGCACAAAAGGGCTTTTAGACAAATGCTAGAGATTGTTACTTTTTGAATTTTTGGACAAATAAAGCAGGATCATTAGAATGATGATCACAAAGGCAACACCCAGTCCCACCACCACTCCTACTGTTACAGCAGAGAATCCATCACCTAACACTGAGTCTATTCACACACACACACACACACACACACACACACACACACACACTCATTATTGATATCCTAGCACTACTGCCGTATCACACTGGAGTTACAAAAAGTTATAAATAATTTTCTCTTACCTCTGACAATGATCCAGGTCTTTGGTGACTCTCCTCTCTCTGGGTGTTTACACCAATACAGACCCTCATCTGACTTTGAGACAGTAGGGATGGTCATCTCTCCTGTAGACTGATTCTGGAGGACTAATCCATCTTTATAGAAATCAGCTCTGAGGCCTGAGGGGTCATATCGATATCTACAGCGCAGAGTCAAAGTGTCTCCCTCAGTAACAGGATGGACAGGACTCTCCAAGATCACATCACCATCTACAGTGTAAAGATATTTTAACAGCTGAAAATACAGAAATGATGACAAAATGAAATATTTATCAATGGCACTTCAAGTGTCGGAAAAGAAATTCTATCTATCTATCTATCTATCTATCTATCTATCTATCTATCTATCTATCTATCTATCTATCTATCTATCTATCTATCTATCTATCTATCTATCTATCTATCTATCTATTTTTTTCTCGCTCTTTCTCTCTCCTTCTTTTATTTATTTATTTTTTCTCTGTGATTACTCTTTAAAGGGGCTTACCGGTTACCGCAATGTTTAGAGGATTACTGTTCCCTCCAGAGTCAGACTGACACCAGTACACTCCACTGTCTGATGACTGGAGGGAGCTGATACTACATGTAGATCCTGTTACTGATCCCCAGTCTGATGAACAGTCTGACACCTCTCCATTATCTGTGTATCGTCTCACTGTCCATCCAGTAGAGTCACTCTGTACCTCACAGCTCAGTGAGAGAGAATCAGATGTAAAGTGTTGAGTTGTGTTGGGACTGATGATCAGAGAGACTGGAGGAGTCATGACTGAGAAACAGAGAAACAAAACTGTAATTTCATGAAAGTCCTGCAATATCGAACATATTGTCAAAGGAGTTAAAATCACAAATCTGAAACAGACAATGGCTCAGACTTATATATTACACACATCCTGAAGTATCACAGACTTTACTCACCTCTCACAGTGAGAATAACAAGACTGCTTAACTGTGAGGATGTGGGCTTGCCATTACTCTCTCCCTGACACCAATACTGATCCTGATCTGACACGGAAACATTGAAGGTGAATGTGTTTACAGGTGAAGTGTAAGGGTGAGAGGTATACACCACATTCTGAGTGGTTCCTCTATACCACTTATATCTCCAGTTATTCTCAGAGTCAATTACACAAGTCATTGTGACTGTCTCTCCAGGATACACAGGGGACTTTGGATTTACAGTCAGTGTAGCTGTTGGTAATGCTGTTGGCATCAGGAGAAAAAGAAACAGATGTATTTAAGAATCATTCTCCTTCAATATTCATCAGTATAATGTATCAGAACTGATAGCATGAAATGGGCCAAGATTCAGAGTACAGAGAGGAGAGACAAATTATCACAGATTAACACACAGATCAGAGTATTACACACTTTACTCACCTCTACCAGTGAGAGTGACAGGACTGCTTAGCTGTGAGGATGTGGGTCTGTTGTCTCTCTCTCCCTGACACCAGTACTGACCCTCATCAGATTCAACAGCTCCTCTGATGGTCAGTGTGTCTCCACTTACAGTGTGATGTGCAGATGTAGACAATCTAATGTTAGAACTGCCTTTATACCACTTATATCTCCATCCACTTTCAGTCTTTATCTCACACTTCAGAGTGACTCCAGTGTACACAGTGGTCTCTGGTTTTACTGTCAGTTTAGCTGTTGGTAAGGCTGTGCAAATTAGGGAAATGTTTAAAAAAAAAAAAAAAAAAAAAAAAACTTCATATACAACAAATAAAACACTATTATCATTCAGTTATAAAGTTTGAGTATTTGTCTATAAAATATTAACTGTAAAATCACACTCTGTTTCTGTATCACACATTAATAATTATAAACACAGACATGCAGTATTTACTGGTCATGCTCAAATTCATGTTGATAAAATTTTCTGTGGGGACTGATATTCGAGTTGTCTTATACCATTTAAAATCGAAATAGAAAAACTGGATTCACCACTGTCTGGCTTTCAATGTGTTTTTATTTATTTATTTATTAAGGACTAAATATTTATTTAATTATTGTTATTACATTAAATTGGTTTGATATTATAATGACTATTTCTCATCTTCTAGAATCCTGTAATGATTTAACTCTGATACTAGAGTAAATGAGGAAACACTGATGACATATCAGAGATGATCATTCACCTGTCACAGTGAGAATCACACTATTACTCCAGTCAGTGCCATCACCATTATGCAGACGTGCTATACATGTATAAGTACCACTGTGAGATGTTTTTACTGGACTGATTGTATATTCATTCTTTGTATCTTCGTAATCTGAATTCACATCATTGTGTTTGCGCCAGGTATATTTCAAGTCAGGGTATTTTCCTCTGGGAATTTCACATCTGAGTGTCACTGTCTCTCCACTGAATATCTGAGCCCAGTTGGGGTGCAGAGTCAGAGAAGGTTTGAGTTTTCCTGTAGACAAATAAAATATTAAGTTTAAAACTACACACACACACATCTCTAACTAACATGAATACCATAAGGTGACCAATTAACTTATCATACAACATACAGCTTCAAAATATTATATAGTCAAGAAACAATGACACCGTGTCTCTGATTAGAATACTGAGTTCTTCCCTGAACCTCTATCTAAACCACATACTCCATAATGTGAAAAAGAAAAAAAAAAACATATATAAAAGAAAAATACGTGGAGACTTAAGCAAAGACATGAATGACATTTTTGTTACCTTTAGGTTCTCCAAGGTGGAAGAGTGAACTCAGCACTAAAACACAAACAGAGAAACTTAGAACACAGCAGATACATTTGACTTTTAACTGCACTGTCTTATCTCTATATGATACTGATTAGATTCATTAGAACTACACTGTCTTATCTCTATATGATACTGATTAGATTCATTATAACTACACTGTTTATCTCTATATGATACTGATTAGATTCAGTATAACTACACTGTCTTATCTCTATATGATACTGATTGGATTCATGATGATTGACTAGTGTGAGTTCTCATACCATTTTAAGTAATTCTGTAGTCTCTGTTGTATGATAATTATATTGTATGTTTTCTTCTTCCTGTGACCATGATAAGTGTTTGTTTGATAAAATGCACTTTGAGTACATGTGATGAGAAGATTGAACACAAATAAAGTGGAATAAAGCCCATTCACAATTCCATTTCTTTTCACGGTTTATTTAAACAATAATAATATATTCTAAATTTGGTATTGTCTTCAGTTGTAACAGTATTCTGAAAGACTGCTAGTTTCTGTATTTAACACCTTGTTCTTCAATTCTATTTACAGTGAACTATTTCATTTAGAATCTGACCACAGCAAACCCATCAGTCACTTTTCTCCCACATTTCATCACTAGCATTTATGACATTTCTCTTACATTTCATAGTAAAATGATACAATGTGATCACATCATTTATCCATTTAGTGTCTCAAAAACACATATGAAACACACACACACACACACACACACACACACACACACACACACACATGCATTATATACCTGCTTGAAAACTGACTGTTAAGAAGCTGAAAATGATGATGTTTATGCATGTAACTACATGTTGTTAAGTACATCTCTAACTTCTACCTCTACAGACAAAGTCTCTGTCAGTCCTGTTCCATTCTCAGACAGTGATATCACTGATAAAATGACATAGAGATATCATTGTCACAGAGCAGTACATGTAGTGGACTCAGCTCCATGCTCTACGAGTGAGAGACTGTTTGATGTACAGTGTGTGTTATGACCTCATATATATTCTCACATTTAGATCACACCTCTGCAGACACACAGAGTGATGATGAAAATGAAATGATGGTGTCTTTTACAGATCTCCAGCTTCTCACTCTAAAGACAAGTATTTATAATTCTTCTTTTTTTTAATACTTTATTTTTATAGAAAATCACAAACATACAACACAACACAACAAAAAAGGCTGGTCAGCTGTGTGTTCATACAAACATTGTACTAGTGGAGATACATTCTCAATCCTCACAGCAGGTCAGAAAGACAATGATTTTTTCCCAGTATTTCAAAAATTTGTCAGCATGCAGATTTAACAAAACGGTCATTCTTTCCATATGTGGAATATCATTCACAATTTCTATCCATTCAGTCCCCGTAGGAGGCTCATTCTGTAATAATATTCATGTTACAGCTTTTTTACTGGCTGCTAATAGTATCTTTAATAGGTGTTTGTCTTGCACCAATAAATTGTCTGCATTATTGCCCAAGCAGATTGTAGAAAAAGAACAACCAATATCATTACCAAAGATGTTCTGTATTGCATTCTGTTGAATGTTCTTTTTCGCGGATTGAATTCTTGAGCATAACGTTCAGACAAGTTTCATATTGTTTTTTATGTTATACGTGTCAATAAATATGTTAATTATAGCTATTTTACATTTCTCCCTAAGTTTTATCTCCTCATTGAAATAGGCCCTGGCTTGTAAATATCTGAAAAAAAAAATGTATGTCTGAGTGTTTCTGAGAGCTATACGATTCTCCCATTGATGAAATAGAACAGCAAGAAGTGATGCCAAGTGTTTAAACATGTCCCATCTAGACAGTCAAGACTGTCTTTCAAGGAGTGATGATTGACACTTCTTCAACCAGATTCTAAGAGGAACTTTAGTCCATTGATGTAAACTATTAGAGTGCTGCTCAGACAGAATCTCGCGGCCTAATAGAGACTGTAATGGGATATCTAACTGTGACAGTTCCTAATAGAGATTGTAATGGGATATCTAATTGTGACAGTTCCTAACAGAGATTGTAATGGGATATCTGACTGTGACAGTTCCTAATAGAGACTGTAATGGGATATCTAACTGTGACAGTTCCTAACAGAGATTGTAATGGGATATCTAACTGTGACAGTTCCTAATAGAGATTGTAATGGGATATCTAACTGTGACAGTTCCTAACAGAGATTGTAATGGGATATCTAACTGTGACAGTTCATAATAGAGACTGTAATGGGATATCTAACTGTGACAGTTCCTAATAGAGATTGTAATGGGATATCTAACTGTGACAGTTCCTAACAGAGATTGTAATGGGATATCTAACTGTGACAGTTCCTAATAGAGACTGTAATGGGATATCTAACTGTGACAGTTGCTGGTAGAGACTGTAATGGGATATCTAATTGTGACAGTTGCTGGAAGAGATTGTAATGGGATATCTAACTGTGGCAGTTCCAAGTCTTTCCACTTTGCTATATACTCTGAGTTACAGCAGTACGCTAGGGGTCTTAACTGTGTTGTTTTGTAGTTGTCTATTAAACATGGAAAAGATCTACCCCCTTTGTCTTTCCACAGTTGCAGTGTCTTGAACTGAATTCTTGGCCTTCTACCACTCCAAATGGATCTAAAAATACACCTGTCCCATTCATTAAATTGTTTCAGTGTTGCTTTAACTAGTGGGCACTGAGAGAAATATAAGATTCGAGGGAGCACATTCATTTTTATTGTTTCTATCCTTATCTGATATCTAGGGGCAGTTGAGACCACCTGTCAATATCCAGTTTTATGTTTTTATTTATGGGACCATAGTTACTCTCAAATATTTTAGTGATGTCTTTAGGTATTTGAATCCCCAGATACTCAATAACTGTTGAGCTCCATTTGAAATCAAATTTATTTAACATATGGTATAATTATATCTTAAAATGTGTGGGTTCTGAACTTTTTTTTTTTTCCTAAATCTTTTGGCAACATTTCTGTTAGCCAAAATGGAAACAGTGTAGAGTTTCAGATGATGAGCAAGGCACCAAGTCTGAACATAATCTATCGGCTATTAAAAACACTGGAATAGTAGGCCTATGTCTATCAGTGATGCATTTTAACACTCTAGTCTAGTGGCTGATGTTGTTATTACACTACATTATGAGCCACCATATAATGAAATGGCCAATAAATAAATAAATAAATAAAAACAAATGAGATAAAATTAAATTCTGATTACAAATAAGAGAGAGAATAGAGGTAGATGAAGGCCCTTTGCTGATTACAGAGGTGCTAGTTTTTTACAGACTATAAATACATGTACAGCAGAAGTTTCTCTCGCTCATCAGCCATAAATATAGCGATAGTCTTTACTGAGACATGAGAGAGAGGAAGCTTTCAGAGAAGAGGTGGCTCATACACCCACTGGTCTAAATCTACATGTGTGAAGAACTAGAACAGAAACCACAAACTCTCATCTCTGCTCTGCTGGCAGGCACCATGCACCATGTGTGGGCTTATTATAGACCTTATGTACTTAGATCTGCTACTGTCACAGGCCTGTTGAGCTGAAATGCCACAATCCACCACTAACAATAATCATAAAAAAAGACAAGAAAAACAATCTTAAGCTCTCATTCAGTTAATAGGTTTCCTTGGCATTGTTGTATTCTGAAATCATCTGACATTTAAAGTGTCAAAGGCCGCATATAGATCAGGAGAATCTTCTCTCATATCACTATAAACTACAGTCTGGACTGAGCATCACTAAGAACACAAGTAAAATAACGTTCATTAACTAGAGGAGTCAAAGAAACAAGTTCAGTCCTGTCAAGGGTGACTTCCTGTGTATTCCTGACCTCACATCACCAGACATTACATCTTTACCCTCAACCAGAGTTCACCCAAAAGAAACAGTCAACATGCAGTTCCTTTACCAGCACTGAGCACATGCACCAGTTAAACTACATACAGATAATAAACAGGTCTGTGTTACAACACCACACACATTAGATCACATTGTGTCTGAGCTGATTTTTTCTCACTAGATGGTTTTCAGTTCTAAAGAAATTCAGTGCGGCCATTTCCTGATCAATATGATATGACGCCGATGAATTGAACAGTGTCTTCATATAAACGATGTAAAGATGGGAACATGTAACTTTCAATATTAAAACTTCTCATGCTATGTGGTTTATTGTTTATCTTAGAAAAAAAATTGCGAAAACAAGTGTCTGATATGTTGTGATGAACTCTGGGTTAGAGGAAGTGAATAAACTGTTCTATCGTTTGTTCAGAGAAGACATGAGACACTCAGGATCTTAAATCTCCCACTGACAAATTCTCTCACTGATACATATACAATACAACACTGTCTCACTGCAACATGACTTATCACTGAATTTATATTCAGTTTATAGCAATGGGGCTGTATGTGATTGCATGTCATATGTATAAATAACATGTACATACATACACATCAATGTCAGACAGTGATATAACTGAGAAAATGAGAAAAAGATGAAAAAGATAAAAAGTACAGTAATTATCTAAACAGAGGAATAATGTGGTTACAAATTGCTAGCAAATCCCGAGTTGCCATGAACTATGAAGTGAGATATATGCTTATAATTCTATGGTTACATTCACTGTGTATCAAGTCAGTATTACAAAAATAAATGTATCAAATTCAAAATAGGCTATGATTCCTCAACAGTCAAATCAGTCAAGTATTGTAAAGACAGAAAAAGTCATAAATAAATAATGAAAGTCACAAAAATAATGCAAATAATTATACAAATAATGCAAATTCTCTTTCCTCTCTTGGCTGGGTTGGTAAAGCTACTTAGAACGCAATAGCTACAGTTTTAATTTTACAGACAACCTTTTTAAAATTTATTTATGCATCTATTTTTTTTTTTTTTTTTTGTTTCAACATCTCAACTCATTTTTGGTTGATTAAAGAAAGAAAGAAAGAAAGAAAGAAAGAAAGAAAGAAAAAAAAAATAGTTGGACAAATGGTATGACTACTTTGAAAGCCTTTAGCTTGAAACTCTCATTACAGGAGATTCTGACACGAGGGCCAATTCTTTGTTTTTTTATCCAACCATGTTTCTTGATTGTAAATAGATGTGGATTTTAGACTTGATCACTATTCAGTATTTTCACAGCTTCATTTTATAATATGTTTGAAAATTCATTCATCTTAAGAAATTTTGAAAGTGTTCAAAAAAATAATTAAGAAGTCCCATATAGAAAAGAATAATATTTGTTATTTTTCTGTTTATATATTTTATATCAGAATATAATATACATAGAAGTATTTTATTAAATCAGTTGCTGTCACTGGCCAAAAAATTAGTTCTATCAGTACAATAAATGATAAAATTGAGCCTGGAGCCCTGTTATACGTAGCATAGACTGTACTATTGTAGAATAGTTCTAGCTTTTATTTTAGAGGTAAACTGCTGATTTCTCAGGACATCAGTTTCCAACATATTTTTTTCTAAGAAATGATGTCACTTAGAAATGAAAGATGGGAAAATGAGAGAGAGAGAAGGACATTACTTACAGAGCAGTGCATGTAGTGGACTGAGATCCATGCTGTGTGGGTGAGAGATTGTCTGATGTGCAGTGTGTATTATAAGTTCTTCCTGTATCTCACATTTAGATCACACCTCTGCACCCTCTTGCTCTCATAACACCAGTAACATTGTCACCTATTAATACTGAAGCTGTGATACTGTTGCCATGCATATTAATTATGTGAATTTGAAATGATTTGCATGTTTAGCATGTATAGTTATATTCTTTTTTCTTTTTTTTACCTGCTTTTTTTTTCTTTTCTTTGGTTCTTCACATCCTATCAAAGCGTATTTTTAAATCAAGTTTTATGAGGTATCAACTTTAGATACATTAATATTTTGTCAATAGGTTATTAACTTGTTA
>NC_044501.1:42451238-42468738 GCF_902362185.1 Chanos chanos | reverse complement strand
TGTTTTGAGCAGACAGTGAGTGGTGATGGAATCAGCCATGTTTTGGGCACTTACTCCTTTATGTTTTTCCTGCTACTTCAGGACTCAAATCAGCATCTCCCTGACGAACACAGACTCCTTTACGGCCATCACGATTCATATGGAAACATGACATTTAGGCTCAGACTGACAGTCTTTTGATTGAACACTAAGCAGAATCTTTTGGAATTTCTTGAATGCAACTGTTATAGTCATGATTTGAATTATTAATTGTTTCAACCTGCAAGTGTTTTTTTGTTTTTGTTTTTTTTGTTGTTGTTTGTTTTGTTTTGGTTTTTTTTTTCTTTTTTGCCACACAGACTGAGAGCTTCACTACTTCTACTTGGACTGAATTCCGACACTTCAAAAGACTCTTCTTCACTAATGACAGTGTTACCAGATAGGAGAACGAGATCACTAATTTAATAGGAGAATATTTACTAATTTCTATGGAGTCGAGGTGTCCCACTCTGACTACAGGCTGCTCTAGTGAGGGGAGTAAATTACACACACACCTGCACATACACACACACACACACACACACACACACACACACCACCTTTTCCATTTGACTCTGACCACATACTTCAGGCCAACACCTTGACAATGACAAATCCTGAAGGCCCAGCTGTTTCACCCATACTGTTTGGCAGGACAGGTAAGAGATGAACATGGCCTGGGGGGTTTAGACAGATCTGTTCTCACTCCATCCATCCAGAGATTTTAGGTATTTACAAACCCTACCAGGCAGACATAGTCCTGCCAGTTACATACTGATAGTAAAAGGAGTCATTTCTTTTTACTTTGAAAACCCGAGAAGCCCAATCACATAAAAATGAGAGAAGCAATGTTTAGCATTATATATGGAACTAACTATGAAATGAATGGATGTATAAAACAAGACATAACAGTATGTTTATATGCATTTTGAATCATACTAAAATAATGAATAATATCCATAGCAATGTATACTTTCAGAAAAAAGTGCAGGTAAGCTAAAAATTATTAGTAAAAAAGGTTTATTTTATGAATTCATTTATTTTGAATTTCTACAGCTTGAAATGAAATGAATTTATCTTGTTATGACCCTGGGTCATAAATGTGTATTATTTTGTGTGCTGTTGTTTTTCTCCCCCTGCCTGTGTGTGGTGCTGTTTCCTCCCCTGTCTGGTGTGTTTTCCCCGTATGTCTCTTTAATGTCTTACTCCGCAGGTGGCGATCGAGGATTGGCCCACGGTTGACGGCGCCAGTTTTAAAACGACGCGCCATCCAGATGCCGGTCGCCTCTCGTTTTGTCCTGGCCACTTTGTCCGTGTCCGTTCGTTGTGATTTGATAATTCGTTGTGATTTGCTAACTCGTTGTGTGTGTTTTGAGAAAGATTCGTTGTATGTGTTTTGGAGGAAGATTCGTGGTATCGTTTGTAAAACTTTATTTGTGTGTATGTGATTTTCGTTGTTGTAAAATAGTTGTAATTATTTTCGTGTTAACTGTTCGGGTAGTGGTAGGGGGTGTGAAGCCATTTTTGTTCGCTCTCCTTTTCTCCTGTTTTTTCGTTAGGGAGTTAGGGAAGAGTTCTGTATTTTCTTTTCTTTTATTTTTGGGAAGTAGGTTATTTAGTTTGTAAAATATAGATTGTTTTGTTTGTTGTTTTGGCCGTGCTCACCCCCGAAGCTTTTTACTACCACTTCTGTAAATAAATCACTTTTTGGATTATAATTCGTGGGCACGGGTCATCACTGGGTACAGGAAAAGGGGGGGTCACTTTTGTTATGCTCGGTAACCACTAGGCTGGGCATAACAGTCTATAAAATAAAATTTTATTCAAAATGGATTGAAATTGAAATGTGATAGAAAGTTGAAGTGATAGGACGTGACAGAACTTTTACTAAATTATATAGATATTTCAGTGTGCATGTAGATGAAAACTGAAATACATGACTGAAATACATGATTGAAAATGCTGCTGAGAATTTTATTCTTACACCATTTCATGATTATCACTTACTATCTCACAAGAGTGCTATAAAATAAAAGCTGTCTTATAGGCACAAATATTCAAAAAGAAAGACGCATAATATATGGGTTTTTATCAGCAGCGAGAAAGAAAGCAATATATAAAGTAATAATTATATGAAACCTTAAGAAATCAGAAAAAGTAAATTAAAGAGTAAAGAGTCCTTCTTTTCAAGCATATCAGTGCACTTTCTCTTTTTCCTTTAAAACGTGACACCTGACACAATCATTACTGTTATAAACATCAGATTAAATATTTTACAGGAATGGCAAAATCTCAGATTCCTCATAGTCTGTCACTGTCCATTCATTACAGTGTGTGGAGAAATGACTCTATACTGCCTCTGTGGTCATACAGAGAATTACATGATACTCTTGTAAATGAGAGATTATGAAGTTTCTATGACTGCATACTTTCTCTTGTCTTCATCAGACTGTGCTGTAAAACACACAAAAACAAGACAAATTAATCATTTGAACTTTGAGACCTCGAATCTTTGCATTACATTTTAATGTTTTGTTTTTTCTTTCCTTTTCAGCATTCAGTTTCTATCACTGTGTTATAAGAGAAACAGATCATTCATTTAGAGTGTGAGATTAGACAGATGAAGTTCTGTAATCAGACTGAGAGAGTTCTCACCTCCAGCCCTCCAGCATTTAACCCCAATCACAATGGTCACCAGCAGGTATGGAGAAAGTACCAGTAGAGAACAGAGCAGTCTGGGGAGAGACAGGGAGGATTCTGGACATGAAAGTGAACACACACACACACACACACACACACACACACACAGAGAGAGAGAGAGAGAGAGAGAGAGAGAGAGAGAGACAGAGAGACAGAGAGAGAGAGAGAGAGAGAGAGAGAGACTTCATTACAGGAGTCAGGTTTGAGTTTAAACTTGAGTCTTATTTTTTTTTTGCTTAGGTTCAGTAGCCTTTGGCCTGAGACTTTTATTTTGACATTTGCCGCAAGATGCCTTATCAGTGAAGATGGCGTCTTCCTTGTGCACAGGTAGAGCCTCATAGTTTAGACACTGGAGGACGCTGGTGAACCAACAGTTTATTACCACTTACACTCATATTATTTGCTGTCATTTACATCTGCACATGAAAACACACACATACAAGCACAGCGATTAGAAATACACAATACACATACACAGTGATTAGAAATACACAATACACATACACAGTGATTAGTAATACACAATACACATGCACAGTGATTAGTAATACACAATACACATACACAGTGATTAGTAATACACAATACACATACACAGTGATTAGTAAAAGACATACAGATCTGAAGTATCCCAGCAGTGATTCAAAGAGACAAGATGCATTTCTCACCTCTGACAGTGACTCCGACAGTGATCCAGCTCTTTGGTGACTCTCCTCTCTCTGGCTGTTTACACCAATAGAGACCCTCATCTGACTTTGAGACAGTAGGGATGGTCATCTCTCCTGTAGTCTGACTCTGGAGGACTAATCCATCTTTATAGAAATCAGCTCTGAGGTCTGAGGAGTCATATCGATATCTACAGCGCAGAGTCAAAGTATCTCCCTCAGTGACAGGATGGATAGGACTCTCCAGGATCACATCACCATCTATAGAAAAAAACACAGATGATTTATGATGATTTGTATGTTCGGAAAAGGATTATAATTTTGCAATGTTATGTCTCTGTTTATTTCACCATCTATCATCAGTTATTACACTACACTGGAGGGCATGTGCAATTCATACAAGAGGAGGGTTTTACTATAAAAAAAACAGACATCTTTCCATAACGAAAGTCATTGTTGAGACTCACTGGTCACTATTATGTTGAGAGGATTACTGTTCCCTCCAGAGTCAGACTGACACCAGTAAACTCCACTGTCTGATGACTGGAGGGAGCTGATGCTACACGTAGATCCTGTTACTGATCCCCAGTCTGATGAACAGTCTGACACCTCTCCATTATCTGTGTATCGTCTCACTGTCCATCCAGTAGAGTCACTCTGTACCTCACAGCTCAGTGAGAGAGAATCAGATATAAAGTGTTGAGTTGTGTTGGGACTGATGATCAGAGAGGCTGGAGGAGACAGACCTGAGACACAGAGAGACAGAGTTTGAGCTCAAATTTGTTCAGGCTTTGAGATCAGAAATAGGTGGTGGGAGAAAATGTTAATACTCCATTGTTAACAGCTCCCTTAACAGGGAGGGGAAACACAACCATATTAAAATCATTTTCCAAATAAATATACTCTGTACACATAAACTCCTGTGTGTTTAAGAGCAGCAGGGCTGAGAGTGTAGGAGCCTCCAGCTCCTCTGCTGCTGTCTGAGAGGAGTTCTACAGAGTTAGAATGAACCCTGGGTAACCCATCTCTGTAGGGAATGACTCTGTACCAGAGGAATGTCCAGCCTGTGGAGGAGTCTTTAACCTCACAGCTCAGAGTCACTGAGTCTCCTTCAGTCAACCACATCTTTGGAGAAACATTCATAATTATTGAATTTTTCTGTGCTGATGAATACAGACATTTGTACTAATTTTTTCCAGTTTTTTTTTTTTTTTTTTTTTCACAGTTGTAGTGTTCTTTGTCTAAGAAGAAAAATCTAAGCAGATCTGGTACTGATGATATAATGATATATCAATTTTATAAAACAGCATAAAATAAACCGCTTAAAGTGAGACATTCTGTTATTGTGCTGTTGGAGAAAAGTAGAATGTAAGTATTGATGCAGTGCTTTCTCTCAGAAATATCAGACCACTGCATGAAAACCCACCAAAAAAGAAAATCTAAACAAACAAACAAAAAATTACCAATACCTAGTTTCATCAATGCAGTTCTAAACATCACTGTTATGTTGCAGTGTCAAGGACTTGAGAAAAATAATAGTTTGGAGTGAATGACCTTTCCCAGACCTTACAATTAACATACTCCTTTCTGCTGTTTAATTTTTGTATAATAATCGTGTGTGTGTATTGTTACAGTGTCAGCAGACAAGTCAGAAAAACGAAAATAAATTAGACTGACAACAGGAAATCCTCAGACAATCAAACAGAGAAACAGAAAAACAGAGAAAAAACACGAAATTTTGGATTCACCAGCGCAGAGTTACACATCAGAGATATATTATACAATTATAGATTTGGGAGAAAACATTTGGGGCGAAAGATCTCTCAAAGAACTCTCAACTACCAACTACTGTACTCTTTTCAAACATTACACTCACCTCTTACACTGAGAAAAACAGAGTTACTTCTTTGTGAGGATGTGGGTCTGTCGTCACTCTCTCCCTGACACCAGTACTGATCCTGGTCAGTTACAGCAGCTGATCTGATGGTGAATGTGTCTCCAGTTATAGTGGAACCATTAGACTGAGACACTGCAGTCTGAGTGCTGCCTTTATACCACTTATATGTCCAATTCCTCCCAGACTCTATCACACACTTCAGACTGACTGTCTCTCCAGTGTACACATGACTCCACTTTGGAGTTATGGTCAGTGTAGTTTTGGGCTGTGCTTTAGTTCAAAGGAAAAAATAAATTAATTGAGCGTAAAGTTTCTAATACATTAAAAAAAGACATTAAAAGCAGAAGAATGTATCAGTCATAACTGTGAAATGCCCTCCACTGAAATGTGTTTTTCTATACATCAAAACCAGTCACATTCTATTTTAGGGTTCATTGATGACCCCTCAGTATGTTGACAGTGACGCAGGATGAGATGAAACATTTAAAACATTTTCCTCTTAGTTTCTCAACTTTAAAATAAAAGCATTACCTTAAAATCTTTAGTTTAATTTACTGATGAGATGTAATACAGCATCTCAAAAAAATCTCCATCAGAAAATAGTCTTAACAAAACTCACCTCTCACAGTCAGAGTAACAGATTTACTGGGTTGTGAGGATGTGGGTCTATTGTCTCTCTCTCCCTCACACCAGTACTGATCCTCATCAGATTCAACAGCTCCTCTGATGGTCAGTGTGTCTCCATTTACAGTGTGATGTGCAGATGTCGACACTGCAGTCTGAGAACTGCCTTTATACCACTTATATCTCCATCCACTTTCAGTCACTATCTCACACTTCAGACTGACTGTCTCTCCAGTGTACACAGTGGTCTCTGGTTTTACTGTCAGTGTAGCTGTTGGTAAGTCTGTGTAAATGAAGAGAGGCAAAGAGGAATAGTTATAGGTATAGAAAGAGTAATGGTTATAGAAAGAGGAATGGAACAGATTCATTAACAGTTAATTGTTGTCTGTCTGAGAACTATCATAAGTGGGAAAGAGGTTATCATAAAACAATTTGCTTGATTTATATTACTCAGTCATTTAAAATGGATAAAGATTATGAAAAGAGTGGTATTTGTGTAACCTCAGAACATGCCACATTGAAACTGACACTCCCATAATCTTGGCAAATAATGAGACACACATCTTAGAGTCTCTCTCTCTCTCTCTCTCTCTCTCTCTCTCTCTCTCTCCCTCTCTAAGTAAATAAATAAATAAATTAAAGTAACTACAGTAAATTAAATCAATATTGGGATTTCGAACCTATAGGATTCATATGTAAATTACCATTATCTTACACTATTATCTCCGTCAATATTTTTTTCAGTATGAGAATTGGTGCTGTAATATTACAGACAGCATTTCTCTCCTTTATTCCTCTGTCCTGTACATTACTCACACAAACAGTACTAAGAGACAGAGAAATGTGTAATTTATCACAGATATAACACCCTATTTACACCCATCCAGTCTACACAGGACTCTCTGCTTCTACAGTCAGTGTTGGTCTGCATAAGGCTGTGCATATGGATGATAAATGTTATAATAAATATTATAATACTGTAGTGTGCAACAACATGATATGGCAGTGTTCATTTATTTATTTTTTATTTATCCATTTATTTTTTTTTGTTTGGTCAGGTATCACTTTCCTTTAACAGGCTTATGCAGAAATTCAGATTGTGATTATATTTGTAATAATATGTATTCCCTGATGTTCTTCAGGACAATTTACATTCTCAAAAATCTCCGGAAACACTTTCAGGTTCTGTGCTAAGGACAATGGTTTCTTTATATTTTCGCAAATTCTTTTATGGACGTAAATTTTTGCTCAATGTATTCAGTGTACTATTAGTGTAAATAAATAAACAAATCACAAAATCACTGGAATCTGAGAGTCTGTATCACACAAGTTACTCACCTCTCACTGTCAGAGTAACAGGACATGTTACACACATATCTCAGAGTATCACAAACTTTACTCACCTCTAACAGTCAGAGTAACAGATTTACTGGGCTGTGAGGACGTGGGTCTGTTGTCTCTCTCTCCCTCACACCAGTACTGACCCTCATCAGATTCAACAGCTCCTCTGATGGTCAATATGTCTCCGCTTACATTGTGATGTGCAGATGTAGACAATCTAATGTGAGAACTGCCTTTATACCACTTATATCTCCACCCACTTTCAGTCTCTATCTCACACTTCAGACTGACTGTCTCTCCAGTGAACACAGTGGTGTCTGGTTTTACTGTCAGTGTAGCTGATGGTAAGGCTGTGGACAAGCACAAAAGATTTTTTTTTTTAATTAAACACAAATGAGAAGATTCAGAGATGAATACTGCAGCTGGAGCACTGAACATATGTAACAGCCTTTATGACGTTCCACACTGTCTTCTGTATCATGTTCCACATCATCAGACTCGGGGCTTGAACACAGGTCACCAAGGTGTTGGTCAAGCACTTATCTACTAAGTTACCAGAGACTGATGGAGACTCAAATGCAGAGCAACACAAGAATTAATTCAAGATTTATTTCAAAAATAAGAAGACGTAAAAAAATCAGGGAAAAAAAAAAAAAAAAAACAGGGAAAGGCAGTATGCAGGCGGAATAAGTCCAATACTAACTCTAAATCATAATCCAAAAAGCAGGCAAGAGTAAGGTTTGGAAAAGCAGTCAGATTCAGGAACACATGTTGACAGGGACAGTCCAAAAGAGGTTACCATGAACAAGCAGATTCTGACCAGGCACACGATCCAAAAAACCCACAAAGCACAAAAGGCTTAGAACTGGACTGGGCTTAAATACACTGGCTTAACAAGCAAACAAAGCACATGACAGAGACAATAAGGTACAGGTGAGCTAGGTCACGAGAGGGCATGGTCTACATAGCAAGGACAAAGAGTCTATGGTGACCTCTAGTGGTCAGAAATAGTCCAACCCCTGACACACACAGTGAACACAGAGACATTTATCATCTCCCACTACTGACAACATGGGCCTGTTATGTTTAAGTCTCTGACAGTAATACTGATTTCATTATAACTGTTGTAACCTGTCCCATAGTAATCAGTAGAAAATGTGACGGTAATATTACTGATTCATTTAAAATGGACAGAGCTGATGTATTGAGTGATGTTTCAGTTGCCTCATAATACTGAAATATTCACAGTCTGGACAGAAAATGAGACTAAACCAAACTGTATTATCTTATCCCATTAAGAGTTGATTTGAATGTGAGTGAATATGAACAGGGGTGGCACTGTGACTCCTCTCCCACAGTTTCCTCCCACAGTCCAAAGACATGCAGGTTTAGGTGAACTGGAGACACTAAATCGCCCCTATATATGACCGTGTGTATGAATGTGGTTGTCTGTGTGTGTGCTCTGCGATGGACTGGCGACCTGTCCAGGGTGTTTCCCCGCCTTTTTTCCCTATGAGCACTGGGATTGGCTCCAAAACCCCCCGTGACCCTAATCAGGATAAGCAGCTTAGATAATGAGTGAGGGAGTGAGTGAATATAAATATGACTGGTAACATTTCCAGGTTTTGTGAGTGTGTTACAGCACAGATAAAAAAATATTTCTTACATTCTAATGGAGGCCAGTTGACTTTGCTTTTAACTTGTGTGACTTTTGTGTTAAAATTCTCAAAGGGTGCCAGTTTATCATATGCATGAAATGCACCTGAGAATCTCTCTCTCTCTCTCTCTCTCACACACACACACACACACACACACTCACACACACACACACACACACTCAGACATATGACACACATCTCAGAATTTCACACACGTAACTCACCTTTAACAGTGAGAGTAATTTCATTGCTTCTTTGTGAGGATGTGGGTCTGTTATAACTCTCTCCCTGACACCAGTACTGATCCTGATGAGCTGCAGCAGCTGCTCTGATGGTCAATGTGTGTCCAGTTATAGTGGAACCATTAGACTGAGACACTGCAGTCTTAGTGCTGCCTTTATAAAGTTTATATCTCCACTCATTTTTAGTCTCTATCACACACTTCAGTCTGACTGTCTCTCCACTGTACACAGTGGTCTCTGGTATAACAGTGAGTGTAGCTGTAGGTAAATCTGTACAAATGGAGAGAAGAGGAAAACCCTTTTTTTAATGTATTCACTGTCAGGATTCATAATTACAATGGTACCATTTCTTTCTAAAACGTCACAGAGAACATTCTTCTCCGTTTCGTTATCACATGTCACTCAGACTCACCTGACACTGTCACTGTTACAGCATCACTCATCTGTGACTTTTGACTGAGATCTCTCTGTGCTCCTTGACAAGCATACTTATCACTCTGATCCTTAGTAGTGGCCCTGAGTGAATATTTATGATTTGTATCATAGTAAGATGTTATGGGAACACCATTCTTATAAAACTTATGAACCCACTGAGTGTTTCCTCTTCCCCCATATATGACACATCTGAGAGTGACAGTCTCTCCAATGAAGATCTCACTGCCATCAGGATCCACTATTAAAGCAGCTCTGGGTTTGTCTGCATAACACAAGCACACATCTCACTGAATGAAAAGGATGAATTTGTGTCAATAGCCAACACATACTGCAATTATTTTTTACATTTGTTTGTAAGTTTATATAGAACTTTGTGATAATACACCTGTCACAACATTCACTGATGTCCTATTACAGACTGTGAGTCTTAAATGAAGAGCAGGACTGAATCTCAGTCCTGTGAGTGAAGTTTAACACACACAGGACAAATACAGCGTAAAGTAAATAAAGACACAAATAATGTGTTCATTACCTTGGGTATGTCCAGAGTGGAGTAGAGCACACAGCACTAAAACACAGAGAAATACACAAACTCAGAGCACAGGAGTGATGGATTTCTAATTAAACCTGCCAATACATGTAGTTCACAGAGAACTTGATTATTTGTGATTAGATACCACTGAACACTGAAACACAGAGTTCATCGTCCTTATGGTTCTATGAACCCTGTTTTCTTCTTCTTCTTCTTCTTCTTCTTCTTCCTCTTCTTCTTCTCCTGAAAAGCGTTTGGTTCTTGCTTTTAAAGTGAAGATGTTTCATTGGGTAAGATATGAACAAAACCCTACTCTCAATTTAGCGTTTTCAGTTGTGTTACGCACTGTGCATTGTATTTGTGTGCCTTGTTTCGTTTGCGTCTCTCTCATTCTCTCTCTCCCGACAGCCCCCGCCCCCCACGTAACGATTGCTCACAAGCTTTTGTACAACTACACATAATACACATAGAGGATAATGTGTGAGATGTGTGAGAGAGAGATGTGTGATGACTGCAGACCTAAAATACACACTGAGTAAAAAAGATAAAACACATGCACTATGAGACGACATCATTCACATTCATTCTACTGGAAGAGATAACAAAATAAATTGTCACCAGTTAATTATGCGCTACAGGGTAAAATGAAACGAGCTCGTGTTTCACCCCTAGAAAGACACTCGCGCGGCAGTTCCTCCTTTACAGGCAGCTTTTTAATAAAGGCCCAGTTCCACATCAACACGATTTCTTTTTAACATATTTCCTCCTTGCTTTTTCCATTCCTGTTATTTTTTTTTCTTTTCAAAAGATCCTGGCTACTACTAATGTCGTCACACAAACTTAAAGATTTTAAAGTGAGCGTACCTTATTTAACGGCATTACTAAAACGTTCAGTTCAAACATGTAAATATTAAGAAATGAAACAAAAAAATTTAAAACATATTTAAAACAGTTTAATGTTTACATTTCTTCTAAGTATGTTGAGCATGCTTTTAAAGGGGACGACACTCGTAAACTTATGAGTACAGCCAAAACCATGCATTCATCATCGGTATGTTTGCTTATAAATGAGACAGTCAGAATGCATGGACGTTTTTAACTTAAAACACGTTATTTTTCAAATACTTATTAAAATACGAGATAAGGAGAAATGCATGAGCGTACCCACAGCATAAATTTCTTCTTCCACTGGGGTGTGGCAATATAGAGGGACAAAATAAAACCATCTGCAGTTCATCACACGCCACTAGGGGGCTCTTCAACACCATTTCATTATAGAAAATGCTAAATTCCATGAAATTCACATAACTAACTAGTATTGACTAATTGCTTTATTTTCTAACTCCGTTACATTTACATTCTCAACTTGTCCTGAGCTCAGAATGATCATAAAGTTCATCAGACCCAGTGTTTAAATCATTTTCATGTCTGACACCATGTGGTCACTAACTAATACAGTGAGAGAGAGAGAGAGAGAGAGAGAGAGAGAGAGAGAGACAGAGGAGAGATGTAGGAGAGAAACAGGGGGACATGGGGAGAGGATGTGCAATGTTTAACCTCAGATTTAATGAAACATTTATTAGTCCACATTACAATGTAAAACGGTCTCTCCTCCAATTGCTGCCTGACAAGACTATAAGTATATTTTTAATGGAAGATTCAGAGTGTTTCAAACATCAGTCTTAAATACAGTGACAGTCTTTACTGAGAAATGCTCATGAGAAAGAGGAAGAATTCTGAGAAGAGAAGAACATGTGATACTGATATTTTAACACATAGACCTTAAGACATGAGTCAAATAGACATAAGTGTGAACAGCTCAGCACAACAACATGTCTTTTTGCATGTTGTTTTATAGAGTCTCTTTGGTGACAAGAATTAAATTAATGCATTTTTCCGTGTGTTTTATTCGAAATGATTAAATTTTCCAGCTGATCATTAATGGTGTAGCAATTGTCTTCTGTCATGTACAATGAAATTGTGACATTATATTACATGTATTACCTAGTGACTTGATATTACAGTTCAGTATTAGAACCTGATAAATAAATATTTTTTTTTTCTTTTTCTTTTAATTTTATTTTATTGCTCAGTTTTTGTCTCCTCTGAGAATGTTAACTGTATCTTGTAGAGGACTGATGGTTCTAAACTGTTCTGTATATCAGACATGAACCTCTTATCATGGGTCTGTGTGAGTGTGAGAGTGTTGGTGAGGAGTGTATATGGTCATTAAACAGCTCCTCCTACACTCACTGGTCTAAACCCAGATGTGTGAAGAGCTAGAACAGAAGTCAAACCACAAACTCTCATCTCTGCCCTGCATACATATATATGTGTGTGTTTGTGTGTGTGTGTGTGTGTGTGTGTGTCTGTGTGTGTGTGTCTGTGTGTATGTGTGTGTGTGTGTGTGTCTGTTTCTGTCTTGTGCCTGCTGAGTTGAAATTCTGGTAGTTGAGTTCTCTCCTGTTTCTTTAATTATTCTTTCAATCAATCACCCACATCCACCAGACACTAAAATAAAATTAAAAAAAAAAAAAAACCCTTATGTATCTGTTCATGTATAAAGAATAATTCTTTAACTTTTCTTTATATTTTTTTTTAAAATCACCTGATAGTTTACGTGTCAAAGACTGTATATAGATTAAGAGAATGAGGACAGAGAATGAGGAATCTTCTCTCATATCACTATAAACTACAGTCTGGACTGAGCATCACTAAGAACACAAGAAAAATAACATTAGTATTAACTAGAAAAGTCAAAGTAACAAGTTCAATCATGTCAAGCATGACTCCCTCTGTACCCCTGACCTCACATCACCAGACGTCACCCAAAAGAAACGGTCAACATGCAGTCCCTTAACCAGCACTGAACACATGCACCAATGATCACTGATCACCATCACTGATACATGAACAATACAACACTGTCTCACTTATAAATTATAATATATTCAGTTTATGGTCAGGAGTTGGATGTGACTACATGTCTTCAAGTGAATATAGCGGTATATAAAAAGTTATGTACATGTAATGATAGTCAGCGGTTACAGTGCTGTGTTGGTGCTAGAGACTATACCCTATGGAATTTTGGACTTCCTTACTAACACGCCCGCCTCCCATGCCTGGAGTGGGATGTGACTCCATGTCATCAAGTGAACGAAGCGCCATAGAAAAGTTACATATACATGCCAGTTGCATTCTCTAAAAGTAAAGTCATTATTCTACCATCAGTGAGTGTATATATATATATGTACATAACATATACATACATATACATCAATTTCAGACAGTCATATGACAGAGAAAATAAGAAAAAGATGAAAAAATAAAATAATAAGGTAATTATTCCTCTCTTACAGAGTGATATGTTTTGAAAAATAAGAAGTATAAAAAGACAATATCTACAAAGAGAGAGAGAGAGAGAGAGAGAGAGAGAGAGAGAGAGAGAGAGAGAGAGAGAGAGAGATGTATTTATCAAAGAGGAGAGAGGGGAAAGGAGAAGAGAAATGAAATGGTAACAGAACAGACAGATGTTGGGTGACTGCAGAGACCTGCAGAGAGGACACATCAAATATTCATTTTAATACGTCTACATTTAGTTTTGTCAGCTGTCAGTCTTTGACATGTCAGTCTTTAACGAGGTTTGATCAGTTGTGCATCCAGTCCCCTAAACACCACTATTTTATTCAGACTTTTCTTGTCTGTTGTGGAAATTATCTCAGTCTATTTAGGCTTACGCTGAAACTCTTCATGACCACAGCAGCATTGTTGGCTGCAGGTTTTTCCTGTTTGTTTGTTTGTTTGTTTGTTTGCTTGTTTGCTTGGTTGGTTAGTATCAAAAGTAGGTTTGCCTTTTAATAACTTTTCACACATGAACAGGCAGAGAAGCAGAGAAGACAAAGGTCTGGGACATTTTTTAACACACAGAGTGAACAGCACAGCAGCCAAAATTAGTCATTGACAATCCCAGATGAGGGGAATGTGTGTTTAATGAATAAATGCTCATATACAATGTGTGTGTGTGTGTGTGTGTGTGTGTGTGTGTATGTGTGTGTGTGTGTGTGTGTGTTAACAATGACACTAAAAGGACAGTTAGAGACTCATCCCACTCCTTCATTGCTACAAACCCTAAGGGCTGAAGGAGAACAGAAGTCAAACTACAAACACTGGTCTCTTCTTTATTCTCAGACATCAGCACTGTAGTAAATACTTTCCATTTACATACATTTTAACTGTGCATGCTACACTGTGTCACTTCTAGTGCATAAAATATGTGTGTGTATTCATGTTTAAGACTGATGTTGTGTTAAAGATTTAATCTGTCTATCTATCTATCTATCTATCTATCTATCTATCTATCTATCTATCTATCTATCTATCTATCTATCTATCTATCTATTTATCTATCTATCTATCTATCTATCTATCTATCTATCTATCTATCTATCTATCAATGCTGCTGCTGGGCTAATGTGCTGACAACATCGACATTAACAAATGAAAATGTCATTTCTCCACTCTGAGCATTTCTGTGTAATTTAAAACGTATCAGAAGATGGTAAGCATGGTACACATCTGTGGTTATCACAATTTTGGTGTAGCAAACCCCGAGCTTCAGTGAGCTATGAAGTGAACTATTTGCTGATAATTATATGCTTACATTCATTGTGTTTCAAGTCAGTATTGACAAATAAACTTATTAGCAAATTCAAAATAGGTTATGACTCTTCAACAGTCAAACCTGTCAAGTTTTGTAAAGACAGAAAAAGTCATGAACAAATAAATAAGTCACAAAAATAGTGCAAATAATAATACAAATAATGCAAATGTCTTTAATCTCTTGGTGGGTAAGGCTACTTAGAATACAATAGCTACAGTTTTAATTTTGCAGACGAACTTTTTAAAATGTATTCATTTATTTATTTGTTTTAGCATTTCAACTCAATTTTGGTGTAAAACCTTTTATGAACAAGAAATTCTGCCTACCGGGACTTGTGTTTTAGATTTCAAGTTAAGTTCTACAATGTTTTTTTTGGCATGAAAACTAAAGAAAGTGAAGTGCTCGAAAAACAAATTATATTTGATTAAAGCGAAAGAAAGAAAACATTTGAATAAATCACACGACTAGTTTGAAAGTTTTTAGACCGAAACTCACATTACAGGAGATTTTGACACGAAGGCCAATTGTTTGCCTTTTTGGCCAACCATGTTTCTTGATTGTAAATAGACGTGGATTTTAGACTTGATCACAACTTAATATTTTCACAGCTTCATTTTTACAATATGTTTGAAAATCCGTTCATTTTGGAAATTTTGAAAGTGTATTATAAGCTCTTCCTGTAATCTCACATTTAGATCACACTTCTGCAGAAATGTCAAGAAGGTTGATATGGTAGAGACAGTTGGGCCCTATATAGTTGTAAATATTGTTTAAATATTATCTATCTATCTGTCTATCTGTCTATCTATCTATCTATCTATCTATCTATCTATCTATCTATCTATCTATCTATCTATCTATCTATCTATTTATCTATCTATCCATCTGTCTGTCTGTCTGCCTGCCTGCCTACCTATGTATCTATCTATTCTTATTATAAATCAAATACTATTTGCACATTTCTAACAGCAGGTGAGAACTGAACATTTGTAGTGTGGAAATGTAATTTTTGTTTGGCTGGTTATTTTCTGCTTGTTTGTTGGGGAGCACTCTCAAAAAGCCTGTGCATCGTAACACTGTCACCTATTAACACTGAGGCTGTGATACCGTCGCCATGTTAATACTGTAAATATGAAAAGATCTGCATGTTTAGCATGCAAAGTTATGTTTTTATTTTTTTTATTTTTTGTTTTTCTTTTTTGTTTTGCCTGTTTTTTTTATTGTTTCTTCATGCCCTATCAAAGCGTATCTTTTAGTTCAAGATGAGGTTTTAAGAAATATCAACTTTAGATATTCTAATATTTTGTTAATAACTTATTATCTTGTTAATGTTCATTGTAATTGTCATACACTTTTCTGAGAGCATTAAATACAGACCAGGACAAAGGACCAGTTAACACCTCCACCCACCTACATGAGGCAGAAGCAGAAGAGAAGCCAAACCACAAACAGACATTTCAGCTCTTTTCTCAGACATCACACACAAGACCACTGTGGTTGGAAACATTAGAGGTTGCTTTCAAGTGCATTTCTCAACTATGCATGCTGCATCAAGTTATTCTGGTGCTCTGGTGTGTGTGTGTGTGTGTGTGTGTGTGTGTGTGTGTGTGTGTGTGTGTGTGTGTGTGTGTGTGCATGTGTGTGTGTGTGTGTGTGTGTGTGTGTGTGTGTGTGTGTTTGTGTGTGTGAGTGTGCACGTGTGTGCACGTGTGTGTGTGTGTGCACGTGTTCACGTGTGTGTATGTGTGTGTGTGTGTGTGTGTGTGTGTGTGTGTGTGTGTGCATGTGGGTGGGTGGGTGTTCATATATTTGTGCATTGTCAATCTAATGCTTTTCAAAGACCTAGTGAGCTGAAATGTCCTTTCTTCTTTCGAGTGCTAGAAATTTCCATTGCCCCTCTCAGTATCTCTGTTAAAGACCAGTGAATCAGTAAAATTTGGTAAAATTGAGCCTGGAACCCTCTTATATGTAGCATAGATTGTACTATTGTAGAATAGTTCGAGGTTTTATTAAACTGAGTTAAACTGCTGCTTTCTCAGGACATCAACTTCTAAGAATTATTTTCCAAGAAATGTTGTCACTTAGAAATGAAAGAAGAGAAAATGAGAGAGAGAGAAGGAGATTACTTACAGAGCAGTGCATATAGTGGACTGAGCTCCATGCTGTGTGAGTGAGAGATTGTCTGATGTGCAGTGTGTATTATAAGCTCTTCCTGTAATCTCACATTTAGATCACACTTCTGCAGAAATGTCGAGAAGGTTGATGTGGTTGAGACAGTTGGGCCCTATATAGTTGTAAATATTGTCTAAATATTATCTATCTATCTATCTATCTATCGATCTATCGATCTATCGATCTATCTATCTATCCATCTGTCTGTCTGTCTGTCTGCCTGCCTATTGTCACAACCTGCACCGCCATTTTGGACTTTTAGTTTGCCATGTCTTTGTGCTCCTGCTTTGTCTGTCTCCGCCCCTCACCTGTACCTGTTTGTCTCATTATTAACCTTGTTTAGTTTCAACCAATCCTGTGTTGCCCTGTTCAGTTCTCCTTCTATTTAAGTCCTAGTGTTTGCCTCGTCCATTGTCTATCGTTGTTTGTGTTAGTTTGCACAACAGTCACGCTGCACCTTTTTGTTATTGGTTTTGTTATTAGTTTGCACTTGTATTTTGGTCTTCATTTTAAGTAAAGTCTTCCGTTTGCCACCTTCAACCATCGTGTCTTGCGC